>NW_020204507.1:0-11442 GCF_001531365.2 Cynara cardunculus var. scolymus
AATTCCAATGACTGCGGTCTATTCGGAATTATTTTATAAATGTTTTGATTAAGTGATAAGGGTGGCATATCAAGGAGAGGTGTCCATTTGATATAAGGGTGGCATAACAAGGAGAGGTGTCCGTTTGATATAAGGGTGGCATGTCAAGGAGAGGTGTACATTTGATATAAGGGTGGCATTGTCTGTGTGTGGTATTATATAACTCTTTCTATTWTATCCCTTAAGATTACCGTGATTTGGAATCTTTATTTCTTTGTGATTTAAAGATTTAAGATCAARGTTCTTATTGGAAATCATAGTCTGGATGTTATTGAGAAGGGAATGTCAGGTTTGGCCTGAATCTTTATTTAAACCTTATTTGGTATTAAAAGGTTTTAAAAGTGGCATTGTGTGGAATCCGATTAATTTAAAGATATGAAATTTGTATAGCTACGTGGTTAGMAWAAAAGTGGAAAATGATTTGATATTAACTTCTTGTGTATTCATATATTGTATATATATGAATAGATGTTTTATAAAGTTTTGGTGATCCTTCACCCTGCAATGGCATGAATAGGGCATCTCACTAGAATCTTCAGTCTAACCTTCGTTTTTGTGATTTTAAATATGTATTGCAGGACATGTGGAAGGTAAGGGAAAGGAAAATATGTAATGCTTTTCTTACATGCATTTTGGTTGAAGRATTGCTTTTGATGCACAGTTTTGATGATTAGTACAAGATTGTATTTTGAATTTTTGGACCTTGTATTTGGTCATGATAGTTTCTTGTACTATGGGACTAGATGAGTATGAATATTTATTTCTTTGATATGAAATATATGTATTACATGCAATGTGTGGGTTGGGGCGTTACATTTGTCTCCGGAGATTAGAGGAAACATCACCTCGGCAAATCCAAAGACCCTTCAAGAAGCAATAAATATTGCTACCAAACTTACAAATAATGTGTTCGGTTTGGAGAATTTGCCAAGGGAAAGAGAAGGATAGAGGAACATAGGAGCCAAAGATTTGGGGAAAGATCTGACAAGAATAGGAAAATGGTAGGAAATTTTGGAATGCGGACTCAAGTGGTAAAACTAGGAAACAAACCCAAGTGCAATAAATGTAAATATCCGCACTGGGGAAATTGCACCACTTGCCAAAGATGCCACCAAAGGGGTCATCTTGCAAAGGATTATCAAAAGCGATTATGTTATGAATGTGGAAGTCCAAATCATATGAGGAATGTATGTCCAAGGAGAAAACAAGGAACAAATGCTAACCAAAACTGACTAATCAATCAAGGGAACCCAGAAAGTTAAGCACGGGGCCGAGCATTTGAGATCGGAGCAAAGGAGGCTAGGCATGATCCAAATGTGGTTACAAGTACATTTCTTTGGAATAATGAATTTGCATCAGTATTATTTGTTCAGGAGTAGATAGAAGTTTTGTATCATTAGATTTTAAGCCAAAGATTAACATAAAGCCTCAAAGGTTGAAAGAAGTTTACATAATAGAACTTGCCAATGGTCAAGAAATTAGAGCTAGGGACATAATCATGGACTGCACTCTTAGTTTAGCCGAAAAGGATTTTAGCATAGATCTTATTCCGATTAAGCTAGGAAGTTTTGATATAGTCATAGGCATGGATTGGCTATCCAAAACTCGAGCTGAAATAGCTTGTTCGGAAAAGATTATCTGAATTCCTCAAGAAGGAGGTGAAGCAATTATAATTCAAGGAGACGAGTCAGATCGGAAAATTAAGATAGTATCATGCATGAAGATGCGGAAGTACTTAAAGAAGAAATATGTTGCATTTTTGGCACACGTTATAGATAAGAATGTCAAAGAGAAATGTATTGATGATTTCACTGTAGTTCGGGAGTTTCCTGATGTATTTCCCAAGGATTTACCAGGACTACCCCCGCCAAGACAAGTCGAATTCGGTATCAACTTAATCCCTGGAGCTGCCCCAGTGGCAAAAGCACCAAACCGATTGGCTCCATCAGAAATGCAAGAAATGTCAAGCCACTTCCAAGAGTTATTGGATAAAGGATTTATAAGACCAAGTTTCTCACCATGGGGTGCACCAGTTCTATTCGTCAAGAAGAAAGACGGGTCAATGAGAATGTGCATTGATTATAGGGAACTTAATAAGATGACCATCAAGAATAGATACCCTCTTCCTAGAATCGATGATTTATTCTATCAACTCCAAGGTGTTGTATACTTTTCAAAGATCGATCTACGATCCGAATGTCATCAAGTGAGAATTCGAGAAGAGGACACCCCCAAAACGGCATTTAGGACCCGGTACGGTCATTACAAATTTTTGGTTATGCCATTCGGTCTAACCAATGCACCGGCGGTCTTTATGGATCTGATGAATAGGGTTTGCAGACCATACTTGGATAAATTTGTAATCGTTTTCATAGACGACATACTAATTTATTTACGAAGTAAGAAGGATCATGAGCAACACTTGAGAATGATATTAGAACTACTTAGGAACCAGAAATTGTACGCAAAATTCTCCAAATGCGAATTCTGGATTCGTGAAGTACAATTTCTTGGTCACGTGGTTAATGAAAAAGGGATTCAGGTGGATCCTGCGAAGATTGAGGCCATTAAGAAATGGGAAACCCCGAGAACCCCGACAGAGATTCGACAATTTCTTGGTTTAGCAGGCTACTATCAGCGATTTATTGTGAATTTTTCAATTGCGCAACCACTCATAGCTTTAACTCAAAAAGACAAAAAGTTTGTTTGGGGAGAAAAACAATAAGAGGCATTCAAGACTCTTAAGAATAAACTATGTAATGCACCTATTTTATCTTTACTAGAAGGTTCAAAAAACTTTGTGGTATATTGTGACGCATCACATCAAGGATTAGGATGCGTACTAATGCAAAAAGATTAGGTCATTGCATATGCCTCAAGGCAACTTAAAGTGCATGAGAAGAACTATATACGCATGACCTAGAATTGGGAGCCGTAGTATTTGCACTTAAGATTTGGAGACACTACCTTTGTGGTACCAAGTGCACTGTATTCACTGATCATAAAAGCCTTCAACACATCCTCAACCAGAAGATCTAAAATATGAGACAAAGAAGATAGGTTGAACTACTTAGTGATTACGACTGTGAAATTAAGTACCATCCCGACAAAGAAAATATGGTAGCCGATGCTCTAAGTAGGAAGGACAGAGTGAAACCAACAAGGGTGAGGGCTTTGGGAGCATTAGTAAACACAAGTTTGAAAGCACAAATTCTCAAAGATCAAAATGAAGCATTAAAGGAAGAGAATTTGATGAATGAGACTCTCCACCACATGGAGACTAAGTTTCAATTGAAATCTGACGGAGTGAATTACTTGGGAAATAGGGTTTGGATACCTAAGATTCGCAATCTTAGGCCAACCATTTTGGACGAAGCCCATCGATCAAAATATTCAATTCACCCAGGAGCAGATAAAATGTATAAGGATTTAAGGGAACATTATTGGTGGCCTGGAATGGAGAAAGACATTCCCTGTATGTAAATAAGTGCTTAACTTGTGCAATGGTCAAGGCCGAACACCAAAAACCTTTCGGTCTGCTTCAGCAACCCAAGATTCCACAATAGAAGTGGGAACAAATATCAATGGACTTCATAACTAAGTTACCCAGGACTGGAAAGGGGCATGATGCCATTTGGGTAATTGTAGATCGACTAACAAAATCTGCTCATTTCTTACCAATCCGAGAAGATTATAAGATGGAAAAGTTGGCTCAAATTTATATAAATGAAATTATAACCAGACATGGAGTACCTCATTCCATTCTCTCGGATAGAGACGGTCGATTTACGTCAAGAATTTGGCAGTCACTTCAATAAGGGTTGGGTACACGAGTAGATCTAAGTACATCGTACCACCCCCAAACTGATGGGCAGATAGAAAGAACAATCCAAACACTGAAAGACATGTTGCGTGCATGCGTTATAGATTTTGGTGGAAGCTAGGTTACGCATCTTCCGTTAGTTGAATTTGCGTACAATAACAGTTACCATGCCAGTATCCAGTGTGCGCCCTATAGAGCCTTATTTGGACGTAAGTGTAGATCCCCACTCAGTTGGCTAGAAATCGGCGATCGACAAATAACCAGACCTGATGTTGTCCTAGAAACCACTGATAAGATTGTAATAATCAAGGATCGACTCAAGGCTGCAAGAGATCGTCAGAAAAGCTATGCCGATAATCGGAGGAGACCATTAGAGTTCTAAAAAGGGGATAAAGTATTTTTAAAAGTCTCACCATGGAAAGGAATAATGCGCTTTGAAAAAAGAGGCAAATTGGGTCCCCGATATATTGGTCCCTATGAAATAACTGAGAGGGTTGGGCCAGTGGCATACAAGTTAAATTTACCATCAGAAATAAGCGCTATTCATGATAAATTTCATGTATCAAACCTCAAAAGGTGCTTAACAGACGAAACACTGGTTATACCATTGGAAGACGTGCAAATTAACGATCACATGCACTTCATTGAAAAACCCATAGAAATCATGGATTGAAAAATTAAGCAGTTGAGGCGTAGCAAGATTCCAATTGTAAAAGTTCATTGGACTTCAAAGCATGGACCAGAGTACACGTGGGAAAGAGAAGATTTTATGAAAAATAAGTATCCCCACTTGTTCTCAAATTAAGGACCGACGAACGAAATTTCGGGACAAAATTTTTCTGGCATGGGGAGACTGTGACATCCGCCATTTTTGGGCGTCAGTTTAGCACCTTATAGGATTTTTAAAATTAATAATTGTATTAGGATCTAGTCATGTTGATTAGAAATTCATCTGGCTTAGTTCCCAAAATATAGTTCAGAAAATCCTATTTCKATGGGTAACTGATAAAATTAACTTATGTAATGCCAAATTCATTAAAATTCTCCAAACAAAATAAAGTTAATATTATAAAAGTCCAAATTAAATTATAAAAAGTTTTATTTGAATGACCAAATAATTTTACAAAAAATTTGGAATTTTGACCTAATACTGATATTTTATTAGTATTTGACAATTATATTTATGTTTTATTTTAAATGGGCCTTATTTTAATAAAAATAAAAATAAACAAGTATGGACTTGGGCTCTAATAAGGCCAGCCCATTTTCTTTCTTTAAACCCACATATAAATACTCCATATTCTTCGAAAACTCCCATTTTTTTTCATCTTCATTTTGCATAAACCTTTCCTCTCACTAACCTCTCTCTCTCTAAACCATACCCCTCCAACCGATTTAATCTTCAAACAACATTAAAAATCTGTCAATATTGAAGAATATTCAAGGTTTCAAGCAAAAGGTAATAGACTAGTTATCTTACCTTTGTATAATAACAAAAATTCTCATTTTCTACACCTTCTTCTTGACTATGTAATTAAATTTCTAGAGAATTCTCTTTTTCAACTTTGCTTCGCTCCATCGCTTGTCCTTTTCCATCAGCTTCAGGTTCTTCTCATGCTTTGCTTCTGCAATAGAAAGTAGTTTAGCCTGGGCTTGGAGAGCGTTCACCGTTTTCTTGGACTTTTTCTTGGGGAGGACCATCTCAGCTAGTGACTTGGCCAGCTTCAAGCTGTCTTCAGTCTGCTTCTTTTGAAGCTCTAGCTCTTGTTCAGTCCTCAATGCCTCGAGTCTTTCAGCTTTAGAAAGGAAGTCGAACTCACCACCACTAGAGGTACAAAGAGGAATTTTTAGTCTAGTCTGCTCGAGTGACTCCTTTAGCTGAGACATCTGCTGGTCGGTAGGAGCACAAGAGACGGGTTGATCAGGTACCTGCTCCAGTCGACCGCAGGTTGTAGATGGAATATGAAGTTGATAGTTTGAAGTAATCACTACCTGAGAGGTAGAGTCTTCAAACAAAGGTTATTGAGGGATATTAAACAATACCTTCAAGTTTCCTTCTTCAGCGATCGCCTTGCCTTTCGACTTGAGGTCCTGGTTACCTGATGAAGTAGATTCACCTTGCCTTTGCTCCCCTTAGGATGCAGAATCCCTGAGAGCAACTCCCTTGGTGACGGTTGATGGCTTCTGGTACTTGATGGTAAAATCATTTTCATCATCATTGTCGTAGTCGCCGTCTAGACTGCTTCAGGGGTCTGGAATGGCAGGTTCATCATCATCTTCATCTTCATCATCATCATCATCATCACCAACAGTAGTGATGGAAGGGGCATTATCCCTAGGGATGGCATCGACAACCTCAGCTGGAGCAGCTTCGGTGGTCGAGATTATAGGAGCAGCAACCGCTTCAGCTCTAGGAGCCTTAGCTTCAGCTGCAATTGAAGCTAATACTGGACCAACAGCCTGAGAAAGAGCAAGAGCAGCATCGGATGATTCAACAGTGTTAGACCTCATCTCCCCCTCTCTGGCTAATACTTGAGATAATTGGCCAGAGAGTTCGTCCAAGCGCTGACAATGGAGAACCATTATCTCCTCTAGCCTTTGCAAATCACTGGCTAGAATTGTCGTTGCCTCATGAGTCTCATGGAGTTGGGCGCGATCACTAGCAGAGAAATAAGGTGGAATCACTGGAGCTAGTTGACGAACAGCATCCAGGATCTGCTGAAGAAGACCAGTCTGCTGATCAGCGATAGCTTGAGCATCATCAGCCCTGCTGTGAAGAACATCAATGGCATCGGTGTTGACTTGAACAGCTTCTTGGAGAGTCTAGAGATGACTCTGAACTTCTTGAACGTCCGCCTGGATGGCAAGGAAGTTCACATCAAGATCACCCTGGTGGGACATCTCCTAGTGGACTTCGTTGATCCTGCAGAGGACGGTATCAACAACTGGAAGGAGAAGTTTGATATCTGATGACATATCATAGTCATCATCAATTTCTTCATCTCCTCCATAATCTTTCTATCCCCCGTCCTCTTCCTCTCCCTGAGCATCAAGGTGATGCATCGAAGAAGGACCTGCAAAAGAGGAAGTGTGAGCTAAATGCTCAAGGTTAGAAGAAAAGAAAGGGTAGGAAGATGGAATACCTGAAGGGCCATCAGTGACATCAAAAGGATTGTCACTGGCATGAGCAAAGATGTCGTCAAGAGGATGGACATCTGTATGCTGAGGAGCATCGAGAGGAGCAACCTCAGGTCCAGTGGTGCGCGTGTCAGTATCCGACATAGGTAAAGACCAAAGAAGGAGGAGAAGAGAAAATGATCGAGAAGAGACGTAGGTGTTCAGTGGTGGCGGCGCTGACATTCACACCTTCAGTGATTTGGGTCATTGAGGCAGTTGGGGTAGGTACCACAAATACGACAGTGATGGGAGAAATCATTGAAGAACTAAGAGGGTTAGCAGAAACGCCTCGGGGATAAGGCTAGTTTCAATAACTGATGCCTTTTGAGAGGCTCCAGCTGGAGACGTGGCTGTCCCCTTTTTGGACTTCTTGGCTATCTGAGGAGAACCATGAGTTGGTTGAGAGGGTCGTTTTGAAGGGGTTTTGGTGGCTTGGCTAGACACCGGGGGGGGGGGGTTACCCTTGTCATGGCCACCGGAGCAGAAGAGGTAGTGATGGACACAATAGAAGTTAGTGCCACATCACTATCCCTCAGCTTATGATCCAGAATCCTGGATCCATTGAAAACCTGAAGGTTTCCTTCCTTGGCATATAGATCTTTAAAGATCTTGGCAAACACTATAGAAAGAAACCTGGTGTAACACACCACCTTTTCTCGCTGACGCTTGTTCAGCTTGAGCACCAGGTCATCGAAAATGACCCTAACATAATTTATATTGCGACATTGAATCGCAGATACGCCTATGGTTAAGGCAATCCTAGAGGCCTGGTCCTGACCTCCAGTTTTTCCACCCATGCAATGGATGAAATGAGAAAACAGGTATTTCCAGACGGCTGACATCATGTTCTTCTCAATCTTCGTTAAGGACTTCAGAGGGGCTTTGGAGTCCTTCTTCATTGGCCATTGATAGCCAATGGCATCGAGAAAGTCGATGATCTCGGCAGTGGTTGGTTCACTGTCGTAGGGGCCCTTGGGAAGGCGGAGAGCCGACCTGAGAGTGGTGACGCCAAAGTTCACTTCCATGCAATTGAAAGTGAAGTTGATCTACTCCGTTGGGCGTCCGAGCCTGACTTCGACTTCAACAACTTCAGCAGTGAACCAGGACTGCTGAAGAAGTTCTTTCACCAAGATGAGCTCATGGTTGAGTGCGTAACCCAATGACGAGTGCTTGAGGAAGTCAGTAGCGTCTTGGTAATACGCCTTTGAAGAAGGTATCTCCAAGAAGGCAATATGGTTGTTGGCCTTGATAGAGATCTCGTCAATAGAGAAGTTGACATTCTTGGCTGCCATCTGTTTGTATCAATAAGAAGTAGAGCAAACAGGTTATGAGAAATAAACCAAGAGTTTTTGGGTAAGAGTTTAGAAAAAGTTTTTGAAACAAGTAAAAACTTCTTTTGAAAAATCCTTAAAAAAAGTTAGGGTTTTKCAAGTAGAATGTGTTTAAAGAAACAAGATTATAATCAAGAAAGAGATGATTAAAAACCTTTATTGTTTAATGTATTTAAGAGAACAAGATTCTTAAAACARATTAAATGTTTSTTATAACATAAMATAAGAAGAAAAAGAAAATATCGACCTTAGTTGTAAGAGAGAAGARGTCGAAAGAGCTTTGAAGATTTTAGAGGGTTCTTGCTTTGGGGAAATTCTTGCAGAGGTTCGAGTAAGAATTTTGAAAGCGTAAAGAGAAAAGTGGAGAAGAAGTCTCATATTTRTAGGTAGGAGGAGAGAGAAGAAATATGATAGGGAAAAAGACGACGATTCGGGAAAGTGGTCATGATGAAAAAGAAACCACATTCTCATCCATGATTGGATGGCATTAAATGAGGTAGAGTAATGATATAACCTTTTACGCGTCTCAAAGCGTCGCGCATAGTAAATAGAGAATGTTGTCATAAAGACGATTCATTAACTGTTTTCTTTTAAAAACAAAAAGTTTTTAAGAAAACGAAGAGTCATACAGTGTTTAACTTAACACTGATAAGACCATTTAAAACATTTTGTCACTTAAAAGAAAATTCAGTGAGGGTTTTAAGGCATCAGTGTCAGTGATAAGAGAGTCACTGAAACTGGCATTTAAAAACGTTTTAATCACTGAAAAGAAAAGGTTCAGTGATCAGTTTTGATTTTTAAGAGAAGTATAGAGATATACTTAGAGATGTGGTCAGTGACAAGAGAAACACTGAGACCACCTTTTAAAACATTCGTCACTGAAGATGAAAAGCTTCAGTGAAGGTTTTAAGTTTTAGAAAAGAGAAGAGTAATCATACCTGAGAGCGAATAGATATATTTACTCAAAAGTTCAGTGTTAGAGATAGAGCACTGAATCATTTCACTTACTGAGTGATGTTTAATAGCTGAAGATTAATCTTCAGTGTTCAACATACCCAATTCGCTGATCAAGATGTTTAATCTTGTCTCATCAAGAGGCTTGGTGAAAAGGTCAACAAGTTGATACTCGATTGGAACGAAGTGAAGTTCAATATCACCATTCATAACATGATATCTAATAAAATGATATTGGATCCCAATATGTTTGGTCTGGAGTGAAGTACAGGGTTGTTTGCAATAGCAATAGCACTAGTGCTATCACAATAAACATGAACTTTTGAAAACTGAAAATCGTAGTCCAGCAGCTGGTTTTTCATCCAAAGAATTTGGGCACAACAGCTACTAGCAGCTACATATTCAGCTTCAGCTGTTGATGTGGACACTGAATTTTGCTTTTTACTTGTCCAGCTCACCAACTTTCCACCTAGAAGCTGACAACCTCCATTGGTGCTTTTCCTATCAATTTTGCAACCTGCAAAATCACTATCCGAATAACCAATAAAGTCAAAACCTAAAGCTT
The DNA here is from genome assembly GCF_001531365.2 of Cynara cardunculus var. scolymus. NCBI lineage: Eukaryota > Viridiplantae > Streptophyta > Magnoliopsida > Asterales > Asteraceae > Cynara > Cynara cardunculus. Next base: position 9,890 of record NW_020204507.1, read on the forward strand.
TAGGATACCAAAGACCCATGTTAGGAGTTCCCTTAAGATATCTGAATATGCGTTTGACAACGATCAGATGGGTTCCTTTGGTTCAGCTTGATATCTTGCACATAAGCAAGTGGAGTACATGATATCGGGTCGGCTAGCTGTGAGATACAGCATGGAGCCAATCATTACTCTGTAAACAGTAACATTTACAGGCTTTCCATTTGGATCCTTGTTCAGAGTGAGTGGAGGAGCCATTGGAGTTATCATAGAGAACTGTTGGATAGATCAAACTTCTTCATCATGTCTCGAACATACTTACTTTGGTTGATAAAGATACCTTTATCTGTTTGTTTGATATGGAGACCTAAAAAGAATGTTAGTTCTCCCATCATCCTTGTTAGCTCTGTTATTCATCTCTTGTAAAAGTATTCTGCAAGTCTTGACAGAAGCTTATCTTCCACAGAAGACAACAGAGGACTGACGACAGAAGCCTGATATTCGAGCAAGTAAAGTGTGACAGAACCTCTGATGTCTCTCACAGAGGTTTAGGAAAATGGTCCTCTGTCAATAAGAACAAGCAAGTCTATTATAGCAGAGCCTCTGAGATGACTCACAGAGGATCTGCGGCTTCGTCTTCTGTGAAGATCCTCTTCCAACTGTTTTTCAAAGGTTGTTAACTGCATGTGCTTCTCACGTGACTAGGTCTTTAATCGACTTTATTTGGAAGACTTAGATGATTTCACGCGTCTAGATCTTGTCAGTAAGGTCGTTAGGAGCTAGTATAAATAGCGGCTAAGGCCTTTGTAATCAGTGTGCTTCCGAATTGTAATCGTCTTATTTTCAATTGAATGAATTGAAAAACCTTTGAAGCTATTCTCCTGTGTTCATCTTCTTCATCATCTTAACTGTGTGTTCTTGGTTTAATTACTCTGTTCTCTTCTTATAATTGTTTCCGCTGCACTTTAATCGTCCTAGAGTTCATTCAGTGTAACAGATCATTATCAAAGCTGAATTTACAGGTCCAACAATTGGTATCAGAGCGGGAATTGAATTCTTATTCGATTAATTCGGTTTTTGGTTTTAATCTGCATTTTCTAGAACACCAGTTTTCTTCAGATTACCCTGTTTCTTCAAATTTCAATGGCTAACTTGGTCAATACCTCATTCATGAGCACTGGATCTCAATCAAAGCCTCATACGCTTATCATAGAGGAATATTCGCAATGGAAAGTGCGTATGATCAATTTCCTGGAGGGAATTCACCCTAGAATTTGTGAATTTCTCTATAATCCAACATTTGGCCAATGAATTTGATTCCAAGAGTTCTAGCACCTGGTACAACTCCTGAAGTTCCTGAGCATTATGAGCTCAAACCGATCACAAACTGGAACTATGAAGAAAAGGTATTAGTTGAATTGGAAAGCAAATGCAAAAGGATGTTGATCATGGCTATACCACATGAGATCTTCAAATGCATTGATCACTGTCATCTGTCTATGGACATTTGGGCAGAATTGGAGAAACAAATCGAAGAAGTGAAGAAGACTATCGAGAACAACAGAGCCATGTGTATT
>NW_020204508.1:0-2094 GCF_001531365.2 Cynara cardunculus var. scolymus
ATGAACATTTAATGCACTGGGTATAAATAGAAGTGTTTCTTCTCCATGCAGAGTGCGCGCATCACTCTCTTCGCATTCTTACTTCAAGCTTCTTTCAGCTTAAGTAAAAGAATCTATTAGCAATATCTTTTCTTGTATTTGCTATCCTTTGTGTGTAACTTAAGATTGTTTAGATAGGTTTCTCATACCTTATCTTTCCACAAACAATCTTGTAAAATCTGTATTGATCTTCTTTATCAATATATATTTGAAATTTGAAATTTGTGTTTGTATTCATCCCCCCCCCTTCTACAAACTGTTTAGTATTCTTGTAGACCCTTTGGGACCAACAGGGTTTAACAATCTCCCCTTAAGTAATGAAATAACAAACATAGACTAATCTAGAAACAACCATGAAGAACAAAGACTAATCTAATAGAAAATTATCAAATTCCAAATTTTCGTTGGATGATGAAATTCTTACAATACTGGAATCAAAAGACATCAAGACAAAACAAAAAAATACAACTCATCATGAGTTACCTTGATATATTTCATTAAAGCACATGAGCAGTCTTCGATAACTGATGACTATCGATATCTCATGAATGAGACGACTCCCTTCTTCTCTTGGCACGTGGTTTCTATCCAGTCTTTCTCTAATGACTTTCTGAAACCATTCAAGTGTTTCCGATGAATACTTGAAGGCCTCAGTTAGTCTAAAGAATTTTTTAACCCCAAACTCATTCTTGTAAACAAGTCCAGTTCGGGTTGAGTTAGGACTGAGGCATAACTTTTCTCTTACAGGCCTTGGAAATCGTCGTTTGGTGGAGCGAAGGATAGTCTTTCAATGCCTAGCCGAAGAGCAATTTCAAAATCACCCTTGGCTCTATGGTTCACCAGGGTTTCCATCGTTTTTACTACCGCTCGGTTCGCCATTTCATACCTGATGCCGTGGTCCTGCCTTTGAGTCATGTATGCATATAATTCAATCAAGTCATATGGATTGAGATTAATAAGGTCATTTTTGTTGAACACGCTAACTTGCCCATGTGCTCTTTCCATAGTGAACTCGATGTATCGAATGGCTTGGTTGGCAAATGTTCTTACTTTCAGATCCATGACCCTCCTTATCCCATCATTCGAGAAGACAGCCTGAGGTGCTTGTGTGGTCTGTCTAATGAATCTATGGTGTAAAAGGTCCATAGACTCAGGTGATAAGATCGGAGTGTTGATGGTCAAACTTTCATCACGGTCTTCGTACAGGTATTGATGGATGTTTTCCATCATAATTGGTTCCCTGGGTCGTAATTCAGGACGTCTTCGTATCGACTCCATGCTCTGTATAATCTCATCTACCAGGCTCTGAGGAGGTTGCCTTGATGAAGAGGGAGTATCTGCATGCACCACGGGTGGTTGGGTTGAGGGTTGTGTATGAGTTGGTGAGGGTATGGTTTCTTGTGGTTTATTGGGTTCGGCTTGTGTGGTTTCAGGTGCATGGGGTTCTGTTTGGGTTTGTGGTTGTTAGGGTGATGAAGGTTGGATTATTATTGGTTCTGGTTGTATGGATAAGATGAAGGGTTATGTGGTGCGAGGGGTTGGAGAAGGGGTTAAAGGTAAGTTTGGTGTAGGTGATGAAGGTTGGTTTATTTCCATTGGTGGAGTGATTGGCTCTTCATCGGTTGAGGAACTTAACACGATGGGTTCTGGGGTTGTAGCAAAGGGAACATGTACATATTGTACATCTTCAGAGGGCAAAGCCTCTGGTTCCCTTGCTTAGTTTCCTTCGGTTAATGGTGGTGGCTGAGTTCGTGGTGATGGTGATGGTGGTGCAGCGGATTCTGTATGCTGCGCAGCCGCGGCCTCTGTCTCCCCCTCATGTGGTCCAAGACCTTGTTCATCGGGGTCTTGGTCTTCATGCCTTGGCCTTTTGTGTTGGCGGCTGCTGGTGCAAGTGGCTCTCCTCGTCTTCTTCTTTTTGTCCTTCCTGAAGGACGTAAGATACGCCTTCAGGGCAGCTTGTCTTCGACTCGCCTCCATTGTTTGGAGGAGAGAGGTGGTGCACCGTTGTTCATCGGCCAGGTTCTGGGAGAGAACCCTTGTTGGATGGATGGC
>NW_020204508.1:2879-6327 GCF_001531365.2 Cynara cardunculus var. scolymus
CGCATCACTGTATCGACAAAGGCTTGGAACTCGGCCTTTGTGACCAGGTCTGCTTGTGGGGTAACCCCTGCAGCAACAGATGCTGCAGGTTGGGCTTATGCTCCGGAGGCGCCTTCTTGGCCTTGTGAGAAGGTAGGCCTAGAAGGACTTCCATCACGTCCTTGATAGCCCTCAAGAGAGGAGCTATCTCATGATGTTGCGACATCTGCTTCCTCTTCCTCGGCTTTAGAGGCTGGGTAAGTGAAGCGAATGTGTGTCCCCTTCGGTAGATCAAATATCGAAGGGGGATGTGCAAGAAGGTAAGATCGCTCTGAACGATCTTGGGGTTTAATATCAGAAGCAACACATGCTTCTGTGTGTGTGGTGGGATGTGTCGAGCCCTAAGGCAAGGGGGCTCTTATATCTTCATCACCTCTCTGTTGAGAGAGGGGTGATAGAAAATGTGGTTCCTCGGCTGATACATCTCCAGAGGCCCGAAGAATGGCCTCTGGATGGCTGGCTGGGGTTGGGATTGGACTGGGTCGTCCTGTTTCAATACCTTTTTGGCTTTGATCGCCAGGGGTAGTAGATGTGGTTGCCATTTGGGAAGTGGGTTGAGGAAGTGTATGAGTTGGGCTGGGGGAGACACGATGAGTAGCATCATCATCATCATCATCTTCATCATCCGATGAAGATGACTCATGTGCTCCCTCGCTTGGTGGGGGGGACGGCTCTAATCGCTCTGGGTAGCTGCCGTCGGTTCCTGGGACAGCATAGAGCGTTCATAGGCTTGGCGTATCTCAGATGTCGATGGAATGACATTGAGCATAGCCCTGGAGAGTGGACAGTTGATACTGTAACCCTCCTTCGAGAGGGTTGGGCGATGTCCATGCATCTTGTAGACAGGGGTGAAGGGCTCCTCGCTGGTAGACCATGCGGCCTCATTGCGTCCCCAATGAAGAGGGTGAGGAAGCGAGGGAAGAGAACCGCAGAGAGAGGCTTGCCAGCGGCTTGGAATTTACATTTCTTGACCACTGCTGTATGAATCTCGTTGTAGATCAGGAAGGCGTAGGCGAGGTTCAAGTTGAAGAACAACCCATACATGATAGTCATGATGTTTATGTTCCCTTGGTCCAATGAGTCTAGTTTGCATATGAGGGCCCTGTTGAGAATGGAGAAAAACATATTCCACATCGGCAGGAGGAATTGGCGTTTGAAGTCCGATACGTTGCGTAGGTCACGATTGTAACCTAGCATCTTCACGAAGCAGAGGATGTCGTCGGTGGCTGGTGGTTTGTCATATTGTTCAATTCCAAGTTCCCGTCGAGTGGGAATGCACAGAACCACAGAAACCTTAGCCCGCGATATCTTGAGTGAGCATATCAAATTGTTAGGGGCGTCCATGTCCCCCATTATTCCGTGGTTTTCCGGTTCAAAATCGCACGTTTGCCAATATTGCTGGACGTACTTTATGGGTAGGCCGGTGTCAGCAAGAGTGAGGGCGGGAAGAAGAATGCAGTTCTTGAAAAAATCGATCATAACTGCAAATCTGTCGTCAAATAGGGTGTTTCGGAGTTTGATAGAGTGATTGTTTGGCTTCATGGGTAGGAAGACGATAACGCGACTGTCGGTGCCGGTGGATTCGACTCTGCTGTCATTGTTCTTCAATTCGTGGGAGGCGGAGGAGGCCATTGTTGATGAAGTTGTAGGTTTGTTGTTCGTTGGAATATAGTTGCAGGTTTATGGAAGTGTAAAGAGAAGATGGATGGGGAAAAAAGTATTTATAGGTGGGAATATGGTGAGGGAGTGGGGTGTGGGGGGTGGAAGGGAAACGGTTTCTTGATTATTAAAATACAATAATCATGAAAAGTTTTGGCGGTTTTAGGTATAGATGATTTGATTTGAAGAACGTGAGCCGTCTTGATTGTACGTGCCATTAATGGTAGATGTCATGTGTCAAGGCGGGGTTAGGGAGGGGGAAAGTTGAAAGGGTGTATGGGGAACATGCTTTATGTGTTGTCAGGCGCGTGGTATGATGACGTTATGAATTATTTGAAATAAAAAGGTATTCCAAATAATATATTGATGAGTACGTATCCTAAAAATAATTTGAATTTAAAATCCCATCTAATTGTAAGATTAATACTAATTATGAAGTTTTGCTCTTCTAAAAACCGATGTTGTATAGTTTTTAGTCACAAAAGCTGTAATTTTGTATAATCTTGAAAATGATTTTCAATTAAGATGAGTTTTTGTAAAAATTATTGTCATGGAACCAGAGGAGCTCTGGTTGGTCATGACCCATTGGGTGAGGAACCAGAGGAGTTATGGTTTAACATCGATGAAGGAGTTCATGGATGTAATGTTGGATTGCATGATATAGAGGCCGTGGATAACAAGCCAGAGGCTCTAGATAAGCATTGTTAATACATTATATAGAATCAGAGGAGCTCTGGTTAAATACATATGTAGCATTTAGGTGGCCTGAGACTCTGGATAGTAGAACCAGAGGCTCTGGATGAAAAATGCATAAAAAAATGTGAAGATAAAATTGTTGCTCCCCCTCAAATGATGCATGAGTAAGGATTTTGAAGTTTTCAAAGACTCCCCCTCAAACAAATAACAAAGAAGAATTAGGCGTACCAGAGGCTCTGGTCTATACAACCAGAGGCTCTGGTTATGAAGGATGATGAATGTATGAAAGGTGGCTAAGTGGAAGTGGAGAAAGGGTCTTTAAGACCAGAGGAGCTCTGGTTCCAAAGAAAACAAAGCTAGAGGCTCTGGTCTTTAGAACCAGAGGGTCTGGTTGTGAAACGAAGAATGGGTAATGGAAAATGGTGAAGTGTATGTGAAAGACTATGATGGATGAGCCTTTGGGACCAGAGGAGCTCTGGTTCCAAAGATTGTGAATCCAGAGGCTCTAGTCTTTAGAACCAGTTGCTCTGGTTATGAAAGCAAAGGAATGAAATATGAAAAAAATATGGTTAAGTCCCTATGTAGGGAGAAGAGGGAAACTCTTTGGGACCAGAGGCGCTGGTCTTTAGAACCAGTGGCTCTGGTATGGTAGAAAAGGGGTGTGGTTTATACCAAGTCATAGATGGGAACTTGATAGTGCTGGTTTCAAAGGAATTGGAAACAAGAGGCTCTGGTCTTTCGACCAGAGGGGATCTAGGTCCAAAGGATAAAGAATAATGAGGAGATGAAATGAATGAAAGGTTAGTACCATGTTGAGACACATTAGGATGTAGACTCAAGGAATTGGATTCCAGAGGCTTTGGTCTATATAACCAGAGGCTCTAGTGAGTAAGAGTATACTTGGTAGAAATTACGAAGTATTTGCTTTGGACCAAAGGGGTTCTGATTCCAAAGGTGATGGAGATTGTTTGCCAAAAAATTGTTCGAAGTAAATCTAAATAGCCAGAGGCTCTGGTCTTTATGACCAGAGGCGCTGTTTTAGGATACTTGGAGT
>NW_020204508.1:8567-9549 GCF_001531365.2 Cynara cardunculus var. scolymus
GAAATTGAAACAATTGGTTGTTGAGAACCAATTGAGTGGATAGGGGGGGTGTGCAAATGCATAGCTGGGTTAGCTATGTCTGCTTCAATACTAACATTCAACACATGAATSTCAGTAGTARATGTGGTTGCCCGGCTAAGTGTTTCGGTTTGGGAAGGAGCTTGATCTTCTTTTTCTGCTCCVCTYACHCYYTCTCCATTTTCTTTTTCTTCCCTTTCTCTCAATCGCTCTTCATTTTCAACTTCAACTCCCTCATATTCTCCTTCATTTGATAAATCTTGAAGAATGCAATCATAATCATCGCATTCATCAACATTAAACGATAAAGAACGTAGACTCGAACAAGGTTGCTGAGCTGAATATTCTGGAAAGATCGTAGCAAGATCATCAACAAATGTTCCAATAGGAATATTTTGAGCATTTGCTCCATCATCATCATTTTGTTCATCACCAGAATCTGCTTGATTATCAGATTCAGTAGCTTCCGAGATTGGGGAAGCTGTGGAAGTTCTGACAGTTAAAGTTCATTGTTGATCAGAAGCTCCCCCCACCTGTTCACCACTCTCACTTATATTTTCTCTCAGCACACTTCCCTGTTCAGGTACCCCTTGTTCCTGAACTCTCTCTTCTACTTTTATTTCTCTCTCAGCTGAGGCATGGGGTGATCCTTGGGCAAGTTCAACCGGTTCTGGTTGAACTATGGGATCTATCACTCTTCTATAGTCTATGACACACTAAGCATTCTGATCAGCTAGAGCAATCAATTCTGGTGGAATTGGCATAATTGAATCCAAATCTTCTACTTCTGTATGTTGCCGAATTCTGGTCCTGACAAATGTTGGCCCTTTTTCTGAATTTGATCTGGCCGGGATATCTTCGTTGACATTCATCATGGCCTTTATGAACAGTTGCAAGAATCTCTGAGAAGGCACGAACTTTCTGGCCTTGGACGGAAACCTTTTGGTATTGACAAGCTCAAGTA
>NW_020204508.1:10324-11520 GCF_001531365.2 Cynara cardunculus var. scolymus
TGAGACGAAATCTTCAAACCCAGTAGATCTAGGAGCAGGAAGACGAAGTATTCTTCTTAATCTTTTTAATGTCAGACGACTGACATATTCGTCTACCTCTCCTTGAAGAAAAATAGTATCTCCGTCCTTTTCAGCTGTAAGTGTACCCCAAAACTGTTGTAGGTACACCATAGGAACTGGTGTATTGGCAGATAAAGCATAAGAAATTGGATGGCCTTTTAGGATTTCTGGTATGATTGGGTATTCGGCTGGCATATCGAAAGAGAAGTTATGGTTATTCGGTTTTATTTCAAGGTATTGAATCTGAGGATATAATGTTTCAGAGGTAATGGGTTGGTTAGGTAAATGAACTGGTATATTGTCAGATCTGACAGAGGGAACATGAGATTCCTCGTCGGACTGATGTCTAGGATCCGCCATTTACCTGTAAAATTTCTAAAATATTAGTACCCATTTTATTCCAGTAAAATTGAATTAAAAAAAATTCACACACGCACAAAAATTCAAAAAAAATGAAATTTTTTATAAAAAATTTATCCTAAAAAAATTTAAACTAAAAAATGAAAAAAAATTGAAAGCAAAACACTTAGAAAAAAAATCAAACAGATTGTCCGGATTAGAAGTCCGGACAACACACAAAACACTTGAACAACAAAAAATATTGTGTCCGGATTAGAAGTCCGGACAACAAGACAAATCCACACAAAAAGTCTAAGTCTTAAATCGGACAATCATCAACCGGTTTAAAGGTTGATCGGATTAAAGTCCGATCACCTTGTCCGGTGAGACATCCGTTCAAAACACAACACAAATACAACAAAAAAATACGCAAAATAAACAAAAAATCACTCAAAATACACAATACGCACTCAATCGTAATCTAAAAAATACACAAAATACACGAAGAAACAATGTCAAATCTGAGTTATTATGAGTTATAGGTTCGATTATGAAGATTTGTTCATATTAAGTCATATCAGTCCATAATATCCAAAAATAATAGAAACAATCAACGAATAATGAATAGAAATCAAATGATCGAAACCTTGAATAGAAGTGATGAACAATAGACGAGATTTACAGGATGAAATCGAAGAACTAGAATTGAGCGGAGACGATCATGAATAGTAATAGAAGGTAAAACGTAAAAATGAAAAATGAGACTGTTATTTATAGTCAAAGGTCAAAAACCGTTC
>NW_020204509.1:0-1105 GCF_001531365.2 Cynara cardunculus var. scolymus
GATGAGAAAAGGTTTAATTTCCTCGTAGAAAAAATTGGAATGACATGTCCAGAGTCCTAGTTATTGGTTGTCTTAATTCTTTATTCCATTATGTATATAGTTTTCTTTTAAATTTCATTTTTATATATAATTTCATTTCGTGAATAATTTTTTCATTTGCATTCTTAGCTCAACAGGTTTAACCTAGCAGAGGTGTGCATGGTTTGAGGGGGAGTATATGCTTTAAAATGTTAAAACCTCTTGAAGAAGAAAATGTTTTTGTTCACATAAGTCTTTTAGCAGAACCTCTGTGATCTCTTACAGAGGCTCTTTGAACGGATCTTCTGTCGACACTTCTTCTTAGGATTTTAAATCGTTTTTGTTTCTATGGGGAGCCATAGAAGCTGGCTCAGAGGGGGAGTCTTGTTTGTGAAAATTAAACCACAGAAGGTGCCAAAACTTTTGAAGAGTCTTGTTCTCAGAGGTCAATTCATCAGAACCTCTGGCGCTTCTAACAGAGGCTCTGTGAGTTTGAGCTGAGCAAGCACTCATCTCTCTGTGGATTTTCAAACTATTTAGGTAATTAAAGGTGTAAGCTTATAAGAAAACCCGGCACATATCACAGAGGCTCTGTTACCCTAAGGCCTCTGACAGAACTCTCTTAATAGTTTTTGTCTATTGGTATGGTGCGCGTGGTTCCGTGGATAAGGGTTAGATCCTACACGCGTGTGTCAGAATCAGGGGGCGCACGTCATCAATCGTGCATCTTCCCAATACGGCGTGTCACAGCTGTTGAGCCGTTTCAACTCAAAACCACTCATTACGCCTTTTCGTAACTAAAACGGTTCAATTTAAATTTTCCCTCCTATATATACCCCTTCCCCCCCACACTTAAACCTTTACCACTCTCAAATACACTCCGGCGAACCTGCAAATCATTTTTTCTCAAAGCAAAAACCTGCAACCTGCTACCATGTCTTCTTCATCCGCCTCCGACCAATCTGTGAATGTGTCGAGCGACAACGAAGAGACACAAGCTCAAGCTCTCACATCCCATGCACTGTCCTTCATTCAGAACAACTACGAGAAGGTCGTTCTCGTCAAGAAGCCAAATAATTATTACTTC
>NW_020204509.1:2040-7246 GCF_001531365.2 Cynara cardunculus var. scolymus
CAGAGGCTGGAAAGTTGAGTGAGGAAGCCCCTAGAATCCCAGGTACCCCAATCAAGAAGGCCAAGAAGGCCAAGAAGACACAGAAGGGTGTTGACTCTCCTGTGACAAAGAAAGGAAAAAAGAGGCCTGCAGAAGAAGAAGGCCCAAGTGGACCTCTGCCAAAGACCAAGAAGAAGAAAATGAAGAAGGCTCAACCAACAGAGCCTGTGGTCACAGAACAAGTAGCTACAGAGCCTGTGATTGCAAAGGCCGCAGCACAAGAGAGCCCGGCAGAGGCCACCACTACTCCAAAGCGCAGAATGTTGCGCAAAGTCGTTCTTGAAGTCTCCCCAACAGAACAAATAGAGGAGGTTATGTCGAAGATCCAAAAGGAATTCCAAGAGCCTATTGACTTATCAAAGATGGGGACAGAAGTCGTCCTAGACGACGAATAAGAAGAAGAAGATATAGGTGAGGGTGAAAATGATGCCCAAGGCACACAACCAGGCCCACCCCCTAGTGCAACCCACATATCCAGAGGCCCTGTTCTAGAGGGAACCTCTATTGAAAAAGGCACGCACATGTCGATCCCTACCCAGTCTATCCCCACATAGGACATTCTTTCGCCCTCTGTGGAACGTACACCTAGGCAACCTCATACAACTCTTTCATCCTCCCAAAAGGATGAAGGTTGTATGACAAGAGTCCCTTCGCCTATGGACTCGACAGAACCAAAAGAGGCATCTGTTGCCTCTCCTCACACGAGTGAACATCCAGAATGTGCTTCAGAGGCACAAGTAAGGACCACAAAGACAGAGGGTCTAAAACCCCTTCTGTCCCCACTAGATCAATTTACCATGTTAGGCTCTGAACCTACAGGGCAAGAGATCTACAGAACACCGGTAGGCTCCCCTATGGGAGATGCTCGAAGATCTGGTGGAAGTCCCTATGTTGGTTACGACATACCAGCCATAGAGGGCGCCTCACGCTCCGATGCTACTAAATCACCATGTGTTGGTGATTTAGGTTCCCAGGATAAGTATGTGACAAAGGGGGAGCTTCAAACCTTTGCCACAGAAATATTCCAAAAGATAGATGAGTTGAAAAGCTTATTTGTCTCCCACATGGTGCCACAGGACCTCTCGCCAATCACAGAGGCTCTGAAGGAGTTGACGTCAACAACAACAGACCTCAAGTCAACCCTCTCAACTCTTCAGAGCTCTGTCCTTCAAAAGGAAGACCTTGCAGAGGCCTTCCAAGCCATGACACTCAACCTTTCTTCGATCAAGACGCTGAAGACTGAGCTTGCAGAGATGGCCGCCCAATTTGCTACTGATCTCGTCTCTGCGGGCTACACGAATTACTCTTCATTCAGAGACGAGATCAAGGAGATCTTCTCTTATGTGGTCACCTACGGCCTCGACACCAAGACCTCAGGGGACAACATCAATCATCTGGAAACTCGCAGAGAGCTAGATGCTATGGTGGAAGCCCTAGGGAATGTTGTGACCAAAAACATCACCCAACTCCTTAAAGAGGCCCRTGCCWCCAATACAGCGATCAGAGACTGCACATCACAACTCGTGAAAGAGGGTGACCTCCTCAGAAGCGAGATATACAGAAGCGTCTCCAAACTGAAGTGGGCAACAGAGATAGACATCAATCACGCCTCTGAGCTTGCAAATGAGGCAATAAAGAAGATGAAGAAGGCAGCCATCATAATTTTGCTGAGGTAGGAGAAGGCTCCCCTGGATACATGCAAGGCAGAAGCCAAAACGAACCATGACGATCAAGAAGGTGATGACCATGATCGTCATGAGGGGGAGAAGAAGGACAAGAAGAAAGCCTCAGAGGCAAAGAAGACTCCTGCCAGAGCACCTGCCAGAGGTATCAAAATTGGGGAACCGACAGTTGCAAAAGGCAAGGAAAAGGCTCCAGAGCGTAAAGGCAAAGGAAAGGCCAAAGTTGTAGAGTCTCCACAGAAGGGGTCGTCATCAAGCACAGAGACCCTCAAAGAAATTGATGAAAAGAAGTATGCCGATGACCCTGAGCTCCTCAAGGTGTTAAAAATATCTCTGCCAGAGGCTCAGGCAAAGAAGGACAGATTTCCAATGCCCCTCAGAGAAGGAGAAGGCACGTCATCGATGTTCCCACAAGTCCAAGAAATGTCCACAGGTACGTTTGATGCTCTACAAGGAACTGTCAAACCAATCCTTGCAGAGGGATCGACCTAGAGGCCAATTTTGGAAGAAGAAGAGTTCAAGGTGCCAGAGGCTTCTACAGCAGGTAGGGTGTCTGAAATATTTGAATCCATGAGTAGGATTCCCATACCTCAAGTCAGAACAGAGCCCGTTACTAATTTAGAAGAAGTTCTAGTGTGGATGTACTCTGCGATAGACACAGAGCCCCCATATGATCCAGAGCTTACTGGGATCCCCTCTGCCGCAGCAAAAATCCAGTTCTCAAAGTTAATAAGGCCTCGTGAGCAGGTCTTCTCAGAGTACATGATTACTTCATTGGTGACAATTTCACTAAGGACCTTGCTAAAGAAGACTGTGCTCTACACTCAGTATGTCGTGAGGAGAGAAGATGGCAATCTCTACACTTTCACAGATGCTGACCTTCACAAGCTCTGCGTGTTTGATGTCATCTATATGCACAAGATTCTCAACATCTACATGGAGAGGAGGTCCAGCAATCAAATATCGCTCAGAAGACTAATAGAAGTCATGCGCGCTCAAGTAAGGTATTACAGCCAGAAGGACTTCGAGCTGGCAATAAGGTTAGTGCAGAAGAATCTAAAGCTCCCTCCTCCATATAGCAGGCCTGATTGGGTACTTAAGTATCCTCCAAAGTCCATTATCCACAACCCCATTTTTGGGTTTGTGTATTTGGATAAGGATGATATCCTAAGGTTCTATGACCCCACAAAGTCCCACAAATACTCAACAGAGACATTAGAATGGATTTTCAAAAGAGGGGCGACAGAGGTGGACAGAGGACATCTCAGAATGGGTGAAGTGTCTCCCATCTTGAAGGAGATTAAAATGCAAATCAACTTCAGAGAATGGATCTTCAATGTCTACAGAACGATCAAAGCTGACTTGCTATATGCGGTAGACGATTTCCAAAATCTGCAGTCTGATAACCTTCTGCACCGGAATTTGGCCTAAGCTTCACAATTTTGTAATTCAGTTTTGTAATTCATTTCTTTATGTAATTCTTTTCATAGGATGATCTATTATCTCCTTTTGTAATTCTTCCTATTTAAGTCATGTCTTGCATTTAATTTTCAAGGTTTACTTTTTCATACTTAGGGGCAGATTGTTAGCTCTCATTTCATTGAAATGTAAAAGTATTGAAAAAGTAATTTCTGCAAGTGTCGACAGAAGATGCCTACCACAGAAGATCACAGAGGACCATAAACAGAAATTCAACGTACAAGTCAAAAGTGACAGAACCTCTGTTGTCTATCACAGAGGTTCTGGATACTGATCCTCTGTATTGAAAGCATACAAATTAAAGACGACAGAACCTCTGCAGTCTATCACAGAGGTTCTGGAAGAAGATCCTCAAGAATCAAGTGCTTTCAAGTTACATCCAGCAGAGACTCTCAGATGACTCACAGAGGGTCTGCAACAATATCTTCTGTGGTATAGTACTTTGCTGTTTTACTTAGGTTAGTTAGCTACTCTTGCTTCTCACGTGACTACTTTTGTAATCCGCGTTATTTGGACGGCCTGCATCGTTTCACACGTCTAGGTCATGTCAGACAAGCGGTTAGGAAATAGTATAAATAGTAGCTTTTTCCTTTGTAATCAGCGCCGCTTCCAAGATTGTAATCGTCTAAATTTCAATTCAATTAAAATACATTTGAAGCCTTTCTTGTGTGTTCTTATTATTCATTGTCTGCTTGTTCTTCATTGTTCTTGATTCATTGCTCTATTTGATTCTTACTTTGTTTCCGTTGCACTATGTTTGTCATATAGATCATTTAGAGTATTGGGTTAATATAAGAACTGAGTTAATCGATCCTATCAAGATGGGTCTATGCGAATGTGCATAGACTATCGTGAGCTAAATAAGTTGACAATCAAAAACAAATATCCTTTACCAAGGATTAATGACTTGTTCGACCAATTGGAAGGAGCAAGTTATTTCTGCAAGATTGATTTAAGGTCAGGGTATCATCAGCTCAAAGTCAGAGAAGAAGATGTTGCCACAAAAGCATTCAGAACTAGGTACGGGCATCACGAATTCTTAGTTATGCCAATTGGCTTAACTAATGCGCCCGCAGCCTTTATGGATTTAATGAATAGGGTAAGTAAGGAATATCTTGCTAAATTCGTTATTGTATTTATCGACGATATTCTTATATACTCTAAGACTGAAGAAGAACATGCAGAACATCTTCGTCTGATATTAGAATTATTAAAGAGAGAAAAGTTGTACGCAAAGTTATCTAAATGTGAGTTCTGGTTAAGGGAAGTTCAATTTCTGGGCCATGTCATCTCTGAAGCAGGAGTGAAGGTAGATCTAACAAAAATTGAAGCAGTTGCAAAATGGGAAGCTCCAAAAAATCCTTCTGAAGTCCGAAGCTTTTTGGGATTGCTGGCTATTACCGTAAGTTCATTCAGGACTTTTCTAAGATAGTCGTGCCATTGACTAAATTGACTCGGAAGAACATTAAATTCCAGTGGGAAGGAGAACATCAAGAAGCTTTTCAACTATTAAAAGATCATATTTGAAGCGTCGCCGGTATTAACTCTACTAGATGGATCTGAAGACTTTGTGGTTTACTGCGATGCTTCAAAGTTAGGGTTAGGATGTTTTCTTATGCACAGAGGAAAAGTGATTTCTTATGCGTCAAGACAGTTGAAAGATCATGAGAAGAAGTATCTAACCCATGACATGGAATTAGCTGTAGTGGTGTTCGCTTTAAAATTTTGGAGACATTACCTTCTGCAAACAAAGTGTCAGATTTATACTGATCATAAGAGTTTACAACATTTGTTCATCCAAAAAGAATTAAATACGCGACAGCGTCGATGGATTGAACTGGTTAATGACTATGATTGTGAAATCCTCTACCACCCACGAAAGGCTAACGTGGTGGCTGACGCTTTGAGTAGGAAAGAAAAGAGTGGAACCATTAAAGCTATGACAATGAAAATGAATTTGTTCCCTGACATTCGTAAGGAGCAAGTTATTTCTCCAAGATTGATTT
>NW_020204509.1:9066-11126 GCF_001531365.2 Cynara cardunculus var. scolymus
GAGTGGAACCATTAAAGCTATGACAATGAAAATGAATTTGTTCCCTGACATTCGTAAGGAGCAAGTTATTTCTCCAAGATTGATTTAAGGTCAGGTATCTTCAGCTCAATGTCAGAGAAGAAGATGTTGCCACAACAACATTCAGAATTAGGTACGGGCATCACGAATTCTTAGTTTTGCCATTCGGCTTAACTAATGCGCCCGCAGCCTTTATGGATTTGATCAATAGGGTATGTAAGGAATATCTTGATAAATTCATTATTGTATTAATCCATGATATTCTTATATACTCTAAGACTGAAGAATAACATGCAGAACATCTTCGTCTGATATTAGAATTATTGAAGAGAGAAAAGTTGTATATCTAAATGTGAGTTCTGGTTAAGGGAAGTTTGTTTTCTGGGTCACGTCATCTCTGAAGCAGGAGTGAAGGTAGATGCAACTAAAATTGAAGCAGTTGCAAAATGGGAATCTCCGAAAAATACTTCTTAAGTCCAAAGCTTTTTGGGATTGGCTGGCTATTACCGTAAGTTCATTCAGGACTTTTCTAAGATAGTCGTGCCATTGACTAAATTGACTCRGAAGAACATTAAATCCCAGTGGGAAGGAGAACAGCAAGAAGCTTTTCAACTATTAAAAGATCATCTTCGCAACGCGCAGGTATTAACTCTACCAGATGGATCTGAAGACTTTGTGGTTTACAGCGATTCTTCAAAGTTAGGGTTAGGATGTGTTATGATGCACAGAGGAAAAGTTATTTCTTATGCGTAAAGACAGTTGAAAGATCATGAGAAGAGTATCCTACCCATGACATGGAATTAGCTGCAGTGGTGTTTGCTTTAAAATTTTGAAGACATTATCTTCTGGGAACAAAGTGTCAGATTTATACTGATCATAAGAGTTTACAACATTTGTTCAGCTAGAAAGAATTAAATATGCGACAGCGTCGGTGGATTGAACTTGTTAATGACTATGATTGTGAAATCCTCTACCACCCAGGAAAAGGTAACGTGGTGGCTGAAGCTTTGAGCAGGAAAAAAAAGAGTGGAACCATTAAAGCTATGACAATGAAAATGAATTTGTTCCCTGACATTCATAAGGAGCAAGTTATTTCTCCAAGATTGATTTAAGGTAAGGCTATCATCAGCTCAAAGTCAGAGAAAAAGATGTTGCCACAACAACATTCAGAATTAGGTACGAGCATCACGAATTCTTAGTTATGCCATTCGGCTTAACTAATGTTCCCGCAACCTTTACGGATTTGATGAAGTGGGTATGTAAGGATTATATTGATAAATTCGTTATTGTATTTATCAATGATATTCTTATATACTCTAAGACTGAAAAGAACATGCAGAACATATTCGTTTGATTTTAGAATTATTGAAGAGATAAAAGTTGTATATCTAAATGTAAGTTCTGGTTAAGGGAAGTTCAATTTATGGGTCACGTCATCTCTGAAGCAGGAGTGAAGGCAGATCCAACTAAAATTGAAGCAGTTGCAAAATGGCAATCTCCAAAAAATCCTTCTTAAGTCCGAAGCTTTTTGGGATTGGCTGGCTATTACTGTAAGTTCATTCAGGACTTTTCTAAGATAGTCGTGCCACTGACTAAATTGACTCGGAAGAACATTAAATTCCAGTGGGAAGGAGAACAGCAAGAAGCTTTTCAACTATTAAAATATCATCTTTGCAGCGCGCTGGTATTAACTCTACCAGATGGTTCTGAAGACTTTGTGGTTTACAACGATGCTTCAAAGCTAGGGTTAGGATGTGTTCTGATGCACAGAGGAAAAGTGATTTCTTATGCGTCAAGACAGTTGAAAGATCATGAGAAGCAGTATCCAACCCATGACATGGAATTAGCTGTAGTGGTGTTTGCTTTGAAACATAAGAGTTTACAACATTTGTTCAGCCAGAAAGAATTAAATATTCGACAGCATCAGTGGATTGAACTGGTTAATGACTATGATTGTGAAATCCTCTACCACCCAGGAAAAGCTAACGTGGTGGCTGACACTTTGAGCAGGAAAGAAAAGAGTGGAACCATTAAAGCTATGA
>NW_020204510.1:0-1418 GCF_001531365.2 Cynara cardunculus var. scolymus
TAGATAGTGCCAGAGCCTCTGTAGATAGTGCCAGAGCCTCTGTAGATAGTGCCAGTGCCTCTGTAGATAGTGCCAGTACCTCTGTGGCTATCATCAGAGCCTCTGTGGCTAACGCCAGAGCCTCTGATCGATTAGGCGACCTCTTCAAGATCATACTCTAAATAAGGTTAATCCTAAAAGACTTAGTTTTCTAATGAAGATTCTGAAATGAGGTCCTAACCTGGAAATCCAAAAGTGCAGAGTTGTTACACCTTAATTTCTGGTAGCGGTACTACCGTATCTGGACTTATTAGACACTTCCTCAAATTCGACACATGAAACGTGTCATGGATCCCACTTAACTCTAAAGGAAGTTCTAACTTGTAGGCTACTTCCCCAACCTTTTTAATGATAGGGAATGGTCCAATGTACCTCGGACTTAACTTTCCCTTCTTACCAAAACGTACCATTCCTTTCCATGGCGATACCTTCAACATTACTCTATCACCTTCTTGGAATTCAATCGGCTTTCGATCTTTATCTGCGTAACTTCTTTGTCTATCCTGGGCCGCTTTCATTCGTTCTCAAATGACTCCAATTTTATCTGCAGTTTGCTGAACTAACTCAGGCCCAGCTAACTATTTTTCACCTATTTCGTTCCAACACAAAGGAGTTTGACATTTTCGTCCATACATAACCTCGAAAGGTGCTGCTTGAATACTTGAATGATAGCTATTGTTGTATGCAAATTCCACCAAATCCAAATGACTATCCCATGACCGTCTGAAATCAATTACACACGCTCTAAGCATATCTTCTAACGTTTGGATAGTTCATTCACTTTGTCCATCAGTCTGAGGGTGATAAACTATACTTAACTTAATCTACGAACCCATTTCTCTTTGGAAACTCTTGCAAAACATAGAAGTGAACTGACTATCTCTATCAGAAACAATTGATAGAGGAACACCATGACGTGTCACTATCTCATCAATGTATAGTTTTGACAATCTCTCCATTGAATATGACTCTTTCATAGGTATGAAGTGTGCAGATTTAGATAACCGATCTACTATCACCCATATAGCATCATAACCTTTTGATGTTCTCGGCAATTTGGTTATAAAATCCATAGTGATGTGATCCCACTTCCATACTGGAATTTCTAAAGATTGTAACTTACCATAAGGACGTTGGTGTTCAATTTTTACCTGAAGGCATGTTAGGCATTGCTCAACATGTTTAGCTATATCTTTCTTCATACCTGTGACAACTGTCAAATTTAAGCTTCCAGGTTAGCTCTTATTAAGTTTATATTAGTGTTATTGAAGATAATTTATAAGATTAGGAGTTAGTCAGGTTAGTTTAGTTAAAATTTTTAAGAATTTTCGGCAGTTGCTTAGAAAGTCCAGTTCCGACCCGAAATTATCTGAAACGTC
>NW_020204510.1:2808-4085 GCF_001531365.2 Cynara cardunculus var. scolymus
ATTAGAACTCAAGAAAATGGGTAAAATCATGTTGCATGTGGGTTTGATTCTTAAAATTGGCATTTTAGAGTGCTGACAGATTATGTGCATGTGCACAAATCGTCCATATATTTTAATTGGTTTGTTCAAACGTTATGAGGTTTCCTTTAAAAGTTTATTTACTGAGTTGGGGTTGCATTGCATTTGGCCTCACTCAAAATCATTGAGTTTTGGCCCCCCAAATGCTCAAAACATTGTTCATTCGTACCTGAGATTTTTCCAGTAGGTAAACCTATTTTGAATGGTCATAACTTTCTGTTTGACCATCCAAATTTGTTGATCTTTCTTCTAGATGTTAATTTAATGAGATAGATTTCAAATTCCACCGATMTCACTCAAAATGGTGGTGATTTGAGGTTTCATTTTCTTAAATTAAGATGAACATGCAATCTGTCCGATTTTGACAGATTCGTATATGTGTGTTACATCGACCATATCTCTCWCATAACTCAATGAAAAAGGATGAATCTTCTTTTGAGAGTTAGCTTTATGGATTATCTTTTATATTCAAGTAGAATCACATAAAATTATGGAGTTTTGATCTCCAAACACCTTAAACTCTATAGGTGTGTAAAATGTGAAACCACCAGTAGGTAACCTTTACTTTGTATGTTAATATCTTTCTACTCAGTTGTCCTTATTATATTATTATTCTTCTAAAACTTTCTTTTATGAGTTAGTGTTCATTTGAATCCAGTCCCACTCAAAAATACGATGTTTTGAGGCATGAACCGATTTTTATAAGTTAAGTGTGCAATCTGTCAGTTGATGGCAGATGTGTGCATGTGACATTAAGGTATCATATCTTTCTCTCAAMTCATYMAAAATRAGTKATTTTTAGTTCAAAAGTTTCGTATATGTGTTATGTTTCCAATCCAACTTGAATCTCTGCAGAACATCTAGTAAAACTCTTTATATGAGTATTTTACTATCATGGTGCAATCTGCCAATTCAGTTGTGATAAGTTGCATTGCATGAATTATTTGAAGCATCATCTCTTACCCAATCTTCATGAAATGTGGTCACTATGGCTATAACTCAGTTCTCTAAACCATATAAAAAGATGGGAACTTATTTCATTTTTAAGTCTCTTTAATGGATCATATTTTTAACTTAAAGTTTCTGTCCAGAATCTGAAATTCTGGATTTGGTTAAATATTGTAAAACTTGATATTTTATGGAATTATAGCAATATTTCCGGTATGAATCTTATTATGAGCATATGGACATTATGTATT
>NW_020204510.1:4404-11934 GCF_001531365.2 Cynara cardunculus var. scolymus
GAGTTCTACACATGTGGGGTTTGAGTCCCCACCGCTGAAGTAGTTCGTAAGAATGTTCTACACATGTGGTTCGCTACCACCTCTGASGTAGTTCGTGGGGCGTTTCTAGGTTTAGTAGTGGCTCAACAATATAAATCATGTGTACGACGTTGTTTTTAAGATATTGCTCATAAATTTATAACTGGGATTGCTGCATTTAAAATCGTTTTGTGCATATAAAACCTGTGAACTCACCAACTCTTGT
Organism: Cynara cardunculus var. scolymus; assembly: GCF_001531365.2. Lineage (NCBI taxonomy): Eukaryota > Viridiplantae > Streptophyta > Magnoliopsida > Asterales > Asteraceae > Cynara > Cynara cardunculus. The sequence continues at coordinate 4,649 of NW_020204510.1, forward strand.
AGTTGACACTTGTTTGACTTGCTTTTTCAGGGTAAGAAAGATTTTCGGTGACATTTGTTTGAAGGCGTGTCACATTTAACAATTCCAAAACTTTTTTTATGTTTATTTTGTAAATTTGTATTTGGGACTGTAAACTTTAGTTTTGATGTATCTATGTTTTAAATTGTATGGTTGTGTTGTTTATACACTATTGCTATGAGACTCCACCTGCCACACCTCGTGTTTCCGCTTTAGCGGGGTGTGACAATACCTGGCCATCAATAGTGTTGCTTCAAATCCCAATACATTTTATTTGTACCTGGATGAATTGCAAAACGTGATTTATGAGCCTCACCCAAAATACGTTTTATGAGATCACCATAGCATGGTACCCAAATTCTATTATGAAATTTCCAAAATTCTCTGTCATCTTTTACCAGATCAGATATTAATCCACCCAATCTTTCCTGTTTAATCTTACTTTCCCTCATGGCCTCATGTTGAAACTCTGGTAAACTCTCGAATACTTGGTAGTAACTCTACTCGTAGAGCTATAGCTTTGATAGTTCCACTCTTCTCTTGTTGGCTTAATGCATCGGCCATTACGTTTGATTTCCAGGGTCATACAAAATTTCACAATCATATTCACTTACCACTTCCAACCATCTTCTCTGACGCATATTCAGAACTTTCTGATGGAACAGATGTTGCAAGCTCTTATGATCTGTGAAGATTTGACATTTCGTTCCATACAAATAGTGCCTCCATATCTTCAAAGCAAACACTACTGCCGCCAATTCCATATCATGAGTAGGATACTACCTTTCATGATCTTTTAACAGTCTAGAAGCATAAACTATTACCTTTCCACATTGCATTAGTACACAACCCAAACCCATCTTTGATGCAAAATCTTCCATTCCATCTGGCAAAGATAGAATTGGTGCACTGCATAACTTATCTTTTAATATCTGAAAGGCCTGAGCTTATGCTTCATCCCACTCATATGTCACATTCTTCTTAGTCAGCTTTGTTAATGGAGTAGTTATTCGAGAAAAGTCTTGTATAAACTTACGATAATATCCAGCTAAACCCATAGAACTTCTTTTTTCAGTTGGAGTCTTTAGGACTTCCCACCTTTCAATGGCTTCAGTATTGAGTGGATCTACTTTAATACCTTCTTTTCAGATAACATGTCCCAAAAATTGCACTTCTCGCAGCCAAAATTCACATTTTGACATCTTGGCATACAATCTTTCTTGTTTCAGCAATTCCAGGAGTAATCTCAAATGATGAGCATGCTCTTCTTCCGACCGAGAATATATCAGAATATCATCAATGAAGACAATCACAAATTTATCGAATAGGGACGACACACCCTATTCATCATGTCCATAAATGCTACAGGCGCATTTGTGAGTCCAAACGGCATAACCAGAAATTCATAATGACCATAACGTGTACGGAATGTCATTTTCGACACATCTTCATTCCGAATCTTCAATTGATGATAACCGGACCGTAAATCAATTTTTGAAAAATAAGTAGCCCCAACCAATTGATCAAACAAATCATCAATTCTTGGGAGAGGATACTTATTTTTGATTGTCACTTTATTCAACTCTCGGTAATCAATGCACATCCTCATTGATCCATCCTTCTTTTTCATAAAAAGCACCGGTGCACCCCACGGGGAAGTACTTGGTCGGATAAAATCTTTATCCAACAATTCTTTCAATTGAGACATTAATTCCTTTAATTCAGAAGGAGCTAATCTATATGGTGTACATACAACGGATGCTGCTCCAGGAAGTAATTCAATTTAAAATTCTATCGTTCGATCCGGAGGTAGACTTATCAAATCTTCTGGGAATACCTCAGAAAATTCCCTCACAACTGGAATATCTTTTATCTTTTCTCTTTCTTTATTCATGTCTATAACATATGCAAGAAAACTAACACATCCCTTCTGCACATACTTTCGAGCCTTTAAAACTGAAATAAGGCTAGAGTAACGATCTCATCGATCCCTATAAATCACAACCTTTCCTTTCTCTGGTAAGTCTATATGGATCATCTTCTCATCACATACTATGTTAGCTTGATTTTTAGTTAACCAATCCATGCCTATAATTATATCAAATTCCCTTAATTGTATAGGCACCACACATCCTTCTATACTTATAAAGCATTCATCTATCCTTTCTTTAACCAAAACTTCACTATTATTTGTTGTTTCCACAATTAAATCCTCACTCAATGCTTTAGATTCTAATTGTGCACGGCTAACAAACGACGATGACACAAAAGAACGATTTTCACCCGAGTTAAATAAAACTTTGGCACATACTAAATTAACAAGGAATGTACCTGTCACCACTTCAGGGTGCTCTTCCGCCTCGCCTCTCGTCATCTGAAAGGCTCGCCCTCTTGCAGACTCCCCACGTCTTATCTCTTCTTGACCACTTGAATTAACACGATTATCCATTTGTTCACGACTTGTTGGCACATAACCAGGTCCTCGGCCCCCAGAATATCCAGATCCCCATCCTCCAACAAAACCAGACCCTCGACGCTTTGCTTGCGGACAATCTGCATTTACATGTTGAGATGAATTATAAGTAAAACACCTCAGCGTCATCCGACAATCTCGAGCTATATGTCCTGGTTCCTGACATTTAAAACATACTCGAGATTCTGTATTGCAATTTTTCTGATGTATTTTATGACATCGGGTACATGGTTTATCCGCAAACCTTGAAACTGGTCGATTCAAAATTTCCATAAACCTCAGTCTACAAAAATCAGTCATTGTAGCTTCCCCCTTTCTTTTCTCTCCAACCTTTTCTTGTGGTTGTCGGTTAATGTCTTGCTCCAGTATTTCAGCAGCATCAACTGCTGCTTGAAATGTTGTCGGATTCTTGGATATCATATACTTCCGGAGAATAGATTCTAAACCCCAGATGTACTTTCTTACTTTACTGTTCTCCGATATGATGTAAGCTTCAGCGAACCGGGATTGTTCCATAAAGACTTTCGTATACTGGCGGATTGACATGTTTCCTTGTTCAAGACGAAGGAAATCATCTTCTAACTTTCGCACTGCCGCTTCATGACAATACTGCACTTTAAACATGATCACAAATTCTTCCCACAACATGGTTTTCAAAATGTTGGGATCTGAACTTGACAGAACTTCTCACCAGTATAAAGCACTTGATCTTAAACGAGATACATCAAACATGACTTTAACTTCTTCCGCACTTTTACTAACCTGCAGACTCAGCTCAATTTCTTTTAGCCAACACATGGTTTTAACAGGATCACGCTCACCAGAAAACTTGGGAGGTTTACAGGGAAGAAACATCTTAATATCTCCTCCTTTCGGTATTGAGGACGAAGTGAGAGGTACAGATGTACCAGTTACCGGGGTACTAGCTCCGGCTTCTTCCTGCTGATCAGGTTCCCTTAAAATTTCTGGATGATTTGGAACCGAACGTCCCAACAAATTTACCAAGCACTCTTGAAACTTTTCCAACTCTGCTGCCAGCATTTCCTGGGTAATAAATCCGAAATCAGGAATATTGTGTCCACCCCTTGCTCTTCCTCTACCACGGCCAGACATTGAACTTTCTTGGGCTGACAATTCCTGTTCTTGTCTAGTACCTCTACCTCTTCCTCGACCCCTGTTGTGATTTCGTGTTTCTATTGTCATCACATTTTCTAGGTCTTCCCCTTGGGTTACATTTCTTTTTCCCCGACCTCTTCCATAACCAGTAGAGGTCCTTTCTGATTGATTGGGATTATATGCCATTTCTCAGTGTATAACTCTTTTTGTCACATTTAAACACACTTGATTATTCTCATAATCAAAACATAATAACACATTTATCCTCAAATCTACCCATAACTCAGATGATATCAATCATAAATATTCTATCTTTCTCATAATAGGTTCAACATTAACATATTCCCCATGTTCATAATCCCAGTGAAACCTACTATCATAACTTCCACACCTCTAGTTCAAGTCTAAGTATTTCGCAAATACCCAGATCCCTTAAACTAAGACTCTGATACCAACTGTAACAACCCATAATTTCCACGTACAGATAATCCACATAATCATACTCATAACACAGAATGTAACATCGTTTACAAAACATGGATTAGCAAAAACTTTTCTCAATATATTTATGAGCAGCTAAATTTCATCTATTCTAGACTTTCCCCTTGCCTTTATCCTGTGAGGTATGATGAAATGCAAAACAGGTTAGTCCAATAACTGAGCGTTAGACCTAAAAAGGTCTAGTGAGTGTATAAATTTCACACAACAACTTATTTTCCAAACTAACAGTTTAGAATCAAACCTATACAAATACAAATATTTATTTTTCTCTGTCACACCCCGCTATAGCGGAAACACGAGGTATGGCAGGTACAGTCTCATAGCAATAGAGTATAAATAACACCACCACACATTATAATTACATTACATCACTAGCCAAAGTTTACATTCCCAAAACGACAAGTTTGTAAATTATAACGAAAAATTCAAAGGTGATGTTTGAAATGCGGTTTCTTTTAAATGCCACCATATGCCTTCCTTACCCCTGAAAAGCACGTTAAAACAAGTGTCAACTACAAGAGTTGGTGAGTTCACAGGTTTTCAATGTACAACAAATCTTTATGCAATAATTAGTTCGACTATGTCTTTTACATACTCACAACAAATTTCATACGTGTAGCACTTTTAAGGAGGCACAATGTACTCCAAGTAATTTTAAGTGTTCGGCCACTACTAAACCTGCGACAACTACGCCTTTTATACCGAACTACCTTAGCGGTGGTGTTTAAACCACATGGATAGAACCCGTGTTTTAGTTAAATGCACCCCTACTCGTCAGTAAAAGGTGGGATTGTCAATCCAAATAGCGCTATCCACTTAAACTATCGGCTCATACGAGTTCATAAGTAGTGTAACCAAGTGGGACTTTTTAATTAACCCAAACACAATTTTTACTAGCATCATGGTATTAGTGCTCGTATTCACAATTTCATTTTATTGCATATTTCATATAATTAATTTGTATCCACGATTTAATCACATTGTATATTTCATACAATCAACAACTACTTTTATACGTGCTTTTCCCCCGAAAAAACGATGGATTTAAAAAAAGGGGCCGTGAATACTCACCTCTTCTTTCACGGTGAAGATGGTTGAGTGATCGAATGGTGCGTCTTGGTAAAGTCCTTTTAGTGAATCCCTATAGAAAATGAACGGTTGTCAACGTGTTCGGTTTTTAACTCTTAAAGGTTAAGGTTAAGGTTACTATTCTAACTTTACGTCTTATAAAATGCCTCTTTATGTTCTTAAGAATAAAAAAAATCAAGTTTTAAGCACTTTATATGCTTATTATAGGGTTTATGTTTTAAGAGTCGAATCTTTAGTTGTTTTAGGAAATTATGCATGCTGACAGAATCTTTGTGCCTCAAAAATGTCCATGGTTCACCATATCTGTTGGACCTGAAATTCAGCTTTGATATTGATCTAAAACTCTGAATGAACTTTAAGACGATTAAAGTGCAGCGGAAACAATAATAAGAACAGAACAGAGTAAATAAATCAAGAACACACAGTCAAGATGAGGAAGAAGATGAACACAGGAGAATTGCTTCAAAGGTTTTTCAATTCATTCAATTGAAAAATTAGACGATTACAATTCGGAAGCACACTGAATACAAAGGCCTTAGCCACTATTTATACTAGTTCCTAACGACCTTACTGACAAGATCTTGACGCATGAAATCATCTGAGCCGTCTAAATAAAGTCGATTAAGTCCAAGTCACGTGAGAAACACATGCAGCTAAAAACCATTGAAAAACAGTTGGAAGAGGATCTTTACAGAAGACGAAATCCGCAGACCCTCTGTGAGCCATCTCAGAGGCTCTGCTGTAATTGACTTGTTTGATCTTATTGACAGAGGACCATTTTCCAGAACCTCTGTGAGAGACATCAGAGGTTCTGTCACACTTTACTTGCTCGATTATAAGGCTTTTGTCGTTAGTCCTCTGTTGTCTTCTGTGGAAGATATCCTTCTGTCAAGACTTGCAGAATACTTTTTCATACTTTTACAAGAAGTGAATAATAGAGCTAACAATCTCCCCCTAAGTATGAAAAAGTAAATTTGGACAAATGGGTGCAAGAAATGACTAATGAATGAATACAAGAGAAGATTAAACTCATCCTCTGAAAAAGAATTACATAAATGAACAAATTGAAAATATTGAGCAGGCCTATACTATTACAAGAGATTAATCCACAGCAGAGTCTGGATAGTCATCTACGGCAAATTGCAGATCAGACTTGATGGTTCTGTAGACTTTGAATATCCATTCTCTGAAGGAGACTTGAACTTTGATCTTTTCCAGAAGGTTGGTCACTTCATCCGCCCTCATATGCCCTCTCTGCACCTCTGTCACCACTAGGTTGAACACCCACTCAAGAGACTCTGTTGAATATTTGTGCGTCTCTTTGGAATCGAAGAACCTTAGAATCTCATCCTTGTCCAGGAACACAAACCCAAAGATAGGATTGTGGACAATGGTGTTTGGATGAAATCTAAGCAGCCAACTTGGTCTGTTCTTTGGAGGAGAAATTTTTAGCTCTGATTGGGCCAACCTCATAGCGATGTCGAAATCTTTCTGGCTGTAGAATTTGACTTGAGCGCGCATTACCTCAATCAGCCTTCTGAGAGAAATCGAATATGTTGACCTCCTCTCCATGTATTTGTTCAATATCTTGTGAAGGAATATTAGGTCAAATACATAGAGGTTGTGGAGGTCAGCATCTGTGAAAGTATATAGGTTGCCGTCATCCCTTTTTACCACGTACTGAGTATATAGCACGGTCTTCATTAGCATTATGCGCAGAGAAATGGTTTCGAGAGAAGTGATCACATGCTCTGAGAAGACCTGCTCTGGTGGCCTTGTGAGTTTCGAGAAGTGGAACTTTGCAATGGCAGAGGGCATTCCTGTAAGCTCTGGGTCATAAGGGGGCTCTGTGTCCATGGCAGAGTAACGCCATCGCAGAATCTCCTCAACAGTGGTTACGGGCTCTGTACGCACCTTCTGCGAAGGAATCTTGCTCATAGATTCAGATACCCTCCCCACCGTGGTAGATTCTGGCGTTCTGGATTATTCTTCTAGTATAGGCCTCTGGGTAGATCCCTCTGGTAGAATAGGCTTGACAGTTCCTACCAGAGCGTCAAACGTACCCGTGGACGTTTCTTCTGGTATCTTC
>NW_020204511.1:0-2975 GCF_001531365.2 Cynara cardunculus var. scolymus
AAGAACAACCAGTTCTTGCAATAATATTTCCAAAGTCAAATCCTTTTTATCCTTTCAATAGGATATCATTTCAAAATTATTTTAAAGAAGTAATCTCTTCTTTATCTTCACCAAAATGGTTTTTAATACACAAATATATAACAATAACACCTTTAAACTATCAAAATAGTTTTATCATCTTTTCTTCAAAACCCAGCAGTTTATATATAAAATATATAAAGATTCTAGTCACCAAAAACTCACAGTGTAAAATCAACAGTATTTATAAAACTCATAGTTTATAATCAATGGTAGTTTGAAAACTCACCTTAATAATCACAGTTTCTGCAGTTTTAAAATACACAGCAAATCACAAGCTCTTCAACCAGCTTTGAAGGTATAAGTTTTTAAATAATATAATAATGTTTTCACCCGAATAACTTATCGCAATTGTGCACCACCTTATGTATGCTTCATACCACATGCATACATGTATAAATCATATATGTCATGCCATCTTTTCACATATATGCATGTACAATATCATGTTCACATATATAGTTCATGCATTTCTACTAGATATGCATATTTCACGTAATCCACATAATAAACATGTATAAATTACCTCAACCTAGGTTGTCTGTCTCAAACCTGGTTATAACATAAATCGCTCAAGGCATGTACGATTTAGAAGAACACCGGTCAAGACTTGTCTGTTTTATGGATAAATCGCTCAATGGTCAATCGAATTACAAATAAATCGCTCAATGAAGAAAGATAAATCGCTCACGTTAAGAATTAAACCGCTCAAGAATTGAACGATTTAAAGACTTGGAATTTTTTTTATCTCTACAAACGATTTAAGAAATTGGACAAGTGAATTCAACGATTTAGTAATCCTCTCAATCCCTTTGCAAAGTATATCTAATCTTATCCGGATAATAGTTTATCATATAGCCTTTTGTCCGGATGTCTAAATCGGACAATAATTCGCTCAAGTGTTGTCCGGATTAAACTCATTCGGCCAAACACTTATATTTCACAACTCAATTATCTTTCAAAAATTAGATAATACTCAAAATACCTGTAAGAAAAATATAAAATGTTAGTTCAAAACAGATAAATTTCACTCCCCCTCAAAATATGATCAGATAAAAGAAAACACACTCCCCCTCAAATATAAATTCCCACGATCAAAAAATTTAAAATTAGATAGAAAAAATTGAAACACTGACTTGTATTTTTAAAATACAGATATTTGACTAAATGAATTTGAACTAAATACAGTTCAATAAATTGAACTGTTTTTGATAAAAATTCAAAAACTCAAATTTTCAAATTTAACATACCTAACTTAGATACAAGAAAGCTAAAGCGTTTTTCATCTARAGCTTTCGTAAATAAGTCAGCTARTTGAAATTCTGTATTTACAAAATACAGTTCAATGGTTCCTTTTTCTACATGATCTTTAATAAAATGATACCGGATATCTATATGCTTGGTTTTAGTATGTTGAACAGGATTACATGAAATAGCAATAGCACTTTTGGAATCACAGTAAATAGGAATTTTATTAAAATAAAACCCGTAGTCTCTGAGCTGTGTCTGCATCCATAGCACTTGAGAACAGCAGCTTGCAGCAGCTACATATTCTGCTTCGGAAGTGGAAATGGAAACGTAATTCTGTTTCTTTGATGCCCAACTGACTAGCTTATCTCCCAAAAACTGTAGATGTCCTGTTGTATTTTTCCTGTCCAACATACAGCCTGCATAGTCTGCATCTGAATAAGTTGTCAGTTCAAAACCAGTACCCTTGGGATACCAGAGTCCAAGATTAGCTGTAAAACCCCAAATCCACACATTGCATATAACACATATTTTATACATAGAATACATGTTTTCCCCCACATAGGTCCTTGATATAAGAGTCTATAATGTAAAATACGCAACCCAAAAATTTCAAAAGTACATGCTCCTATATCCTAGCATCTATGCTTCCAAAAAAACTAAGCACAGAGGGAAGTAATTCCCAGAATGCTCTTTCCCTTATTATCTTTACATGCACACATAATTTTGAAAACACGAAATGAGGGTTAGACATGAATGTCTAGTGTGGTTCCCTTTTATGTAATGCAGGGTGAAGATCACCAAAACATTTATCAAATAATCATTTCACAACATGCAGAATAAAATCAGATTCTGTTTTGGTCCATCGAGCCTCTGTTTCCAAACCACACTTGGAATATATTTCAATAACCAGGACCAGAGCCCCTCTGGTCTCTTTTCCAAAGCTTCTGGTTGTACTAACCAGAGCTTCTAGTTCAACGTGTAAGCCAACCAGAGCCTCTCTGGTCTGTTTTTCATAAAAAAATTCCAAGTATAACATCTTTTTCGTAAAACTTCTAAAAATATGATTTTGACATAGAAGCTCTTATCAATAGATACAAAGCCTCTGGTCCAATTAGTACATTTAGTAAAAACTTACTCATTCTCCAAATCAATAACCAGAATCCTCTGCTCCAATAATGAGGACCAACCAGAGCCCCTCTCGTTCCTTACAAGGAACAACCAGAGTCCCTCTGATTCCTCATAGAAATGACCATTCGGTTCCAAAAAACTTTTAACCAATATCAATGACCATAGGCCAAGTTTTCCCCTTCTCAATAACATCAATACTATAATTTCTAATAAGAACAATATATTTGAGTTCTCAAATCACAAAAAAGTAAGGACTCAAATCTATTATAATCTTAAAAGACATAATAGTAGGAGCTATAATATTCACACACAATTGACACCCTTATTCCAAAAAACACCTCTCCTTGATATGCCACCCTTATTCCAAAAGACACCTCTCCTTGATATGCCACCCTTATTCCAAAAGACACCTCTCCTTGATATGCCACCCTTATTCCAAAAGACACATCTCCTTGATATGCCACCCTTATTCTTTCTTCAAAATCTATGAACTAGTTCGGATGAAGGACCGCAGTCAC
>NW_020204511.1:3340-4872 GCF_001531365.2 Cynara cardunculus var. scolymus
GTTTTACCATCTTTTCTTCAAAACCAATATCAAAACCCAGCAGTTTATATAATAAAATATATAAAGATTCTAGTCATCAAAAACTCACAGTGTAAAATCAAGAGTATTTATAAAAATCACTGTTTATAATCAACGATAGCTTAAAAACTCACCTTAACAATCACAGATTCTGTAGTTTTAAAACACATAGCAAATGACAAGCTCTTCAAACAACTTTGAACAAAAGATTTCCTTCAAGAACACTTCTCACCGCCACAATACTCTTTTTCTCTTTCAACAGATTTTTCTTCAAATGAAATGATAAGGTAAAATCTTATCTTTTTATTTCTTTAAATACTCCCACCAAGGCAGTGAAGATTATTTTAATTATRAAACTCATAGGCGGTGAAAGCTTTAGCCAATAGAAATAACCTTGGGTGGTGGGTTTTTTTTAATATAAAATTCATGATTTCTTAACCATAAAGGTATAAGTTTTTAAATATTATAATAATGTTTACACTAGGATATCTTATCACAAATATGCACCACCTCATGTATGCTTCATACCACATGCATTTATGTATAAATTACATACATATCATGCCATCTTTTCACATATATACATGCACAATATCATGTTCAGATTTCACATATATAATTCATGCATTTCTACTTAGATATGCATATTTCACGTAATCCACAAAATAAACATGTATAAATTACCTCAACCCTGGTTGTCTTAAACCTGATTATAACATTCTTCCCCCCTTAAAAGAATTCCGTCTCGGAATTCACTTATTCAAATAACCACGGATATTGGGTTTTCATATCAGATTGTAATTCCCAAGTTGCTTTTGAACCCTTATGAAAACGCCACTACACTTTTACTAAACTAATCTCCTTGTTTTTCAATACTCTGGTCTTTCTGTCAGTTACTGCCTCTAGTGTCTCGATAAAACTCAGCTTATTGTCAAGTTTAATCTCAGGAAGTGGTATTGCTAAACTTGAGTCTGCCAAACATTTGCGTAGATCTGATACATGAAAGGTGCTGTGAATTAAGCGGAGTTCTTCTGGTAATTCCAACTAATAAGCTATCGGTCCAATTCTTTTGCAGATTCTGAATGTTCCAATATACTTTGGACTAAGCTTACCTTTCTTCCCAAATCTCATAACACCTTTCCATGGAGATACTTGTAACATTACAAAGTCACCTACGTTAAATTCAATCGGTTTTCTTCGTTTGTCGGCATAGCTTTTCTGTCGATCCTGAGCAATTTTGATTTTGGCTCGAATCTGATCAATCTTTTCAGACGTTACTTGCACAATCTCGGGGCCTGTCAACTGTTTTTCACCTACCTCATTCCAACATAATGGTGTTCGGCATTTTCTTCCATATAGGACTTCATAAGGTGCCGCTTGAATGCTGGAGTGATAACTATTATTGTAGGCACATTCTATCATTGGCAAATGTTCTTCCCATGATCCCCGAAGTCGATAACACAAGATCTCAACATATCTTCGAGAGTTTGGATGGTTCTTTCACTTTGTCCATC
>NW_020204511.1:6420-7851 GCF_001531365.2 Cynara cardunculus var. scolymus
CTTTTCTCTTTTCAAAAGCTCAAGGATCAATCGAAGATGTTCTGCATGTTCTTCTTGGGTTTTGGAGTATATAAGAATATCATCGATAAATACAATGATAAATTTTTCGAGGTACTCTCTACATATTCGATTCATCAGATCTATGAAAGCTGCAGGTGCGTTAGTTAAACCAAATGGCATAACCAAGAATTCATGGTGCCCGTACCAGGTTTAAAATGCTGTTTTTGCTATATCACCTTCTTTGACTTTCAACTGATGGTATCCTAATCGCAAATCAATCTTTGAGAAGTAWCTGGCTCCCACCAGTTGATCAAACAAATCATCAATCCTGGGCAATGGATATTTGTTCTTTATGGTCAATTTGTTTAACTCTCGATAATCAATACACATACGCATAGTGCCATCTTTCTTTTTCACAAACAGAACTAGAGCTCCCCATGGTGAAGTACTTGGCCTGATAAATCCTTTATCTGACAATTCCTTTAATTGCGTAACTAGTTCTTTTAATTCTGATGGAGCTAATCTGTACGGTGCTTTTGCTACAGGTGCTGCTCCCGGTATCAAATTAATCCCAAATTCAATAATTCTATCTGGAGGTAGCCCTGACAAGTCTTCTGGAAAGACTTTAGGATATTCACTGACAACCAAAATTAATTATTGTTTACTTTTTTCTTTCTTGGCATCAATTATGTAAGCTAAAAATCCTTGGCATTTCTTTTGGATACATTTTCTGGCTTTCATCACAGATAGCAAACAGGTACGATGATCCTGATGATCACCATAAATTACGACTGTCTTTCTGTCAGGTAACATAATTCTAATCATCTTTTCATTGCAAACGATGCTGGCCTTATTTTCTGCCAACCAATCCATTCCTACTACCATATCAAATTCCTTCATAAGCATGGGAAACAATCGGATGGGTAGCTCACAATCCTCAATCATGATAGTGCAGTTTTTAAACATATAACTCACAGATACTTGACCGTTAGCAGTATCAAGTACTAACTTATCGTCAAGTGGCATAGAGTTCATACGAGTACATAAGGCAAATGATGGGGATACAAACGAGAAGTTTGCACCCGAGTCAAATAATACTTTAGCATGTAAGGAGTTCACAAAAAATGTACATGTTACTACATTGGGTCTAGTTTCTGCTTCATGTTTGGTCATTTGAAAAGATCGACCCCGCGCCCCACCCGTTGCTCCTCTGCCCATATTTGGTCTTCCTCGGCCTGTTGATGTATTGCTCCTCATGGTTAACTGTGGGGCTTTCAATTATGGACAATTTGGTCTGAGATGATCTGGAGAATTACAATTAAAACACCTTTTAACTGTTGGGCAAACACTTGACAAATGACATGTTTCACCACATTTATAACATTTCCTTAGCTCAATCCTGCATTCTCCCTGATGAACTTGATGACATCG
>NW_020204511.1:11084-12531 GCF_001531365.2 Cynara cardunculus var. scolymus
TTCTTCAAATGAAATGATAAGGTAAAATCTTATCTTTTTATTTCTTTAAATACTCCCACCAAGGCGGTGAAGATTATTTTAATTATAAAACTCATAGATGGTGAAAGCTTTAACCAATAGAAATAAACTTCGGTGGTGGGTTTTTTTAATTATAAAATTCATAATTTCTTAACCATGAAGGTATAAATTTTTAAATATTATAATAATGTTTACACCAGGATATCTTATCACAAATATGCACCACCTCATGTATGCTTCACACCACATGCATATATGTATAAATTACATACATATCATGCCATCTTTTCACATATATACATGCACAATATCATGTTCACATTTCATATATATAGTTCATGCATTTCTACTTAGATATGCATATTTCACGTAATCCACATAATAAACATGTATAAATTACCTCAACCCTGGTTGTCTCAAACCTGATTATAACATTAGCAGTCCCTTTAAGATAACGAAAAATGCGCTTAACGACACTTAGATGAGACTCCTTTGGATTAGACTGATATCTGGAAAACTTTATATCAGATCTACAAGACGTCAAATACATCAAAGAACCTATCATGTCTCTATATATTTTCTGATCAACAGCTTTTCCAGAAGGATCAGCATGGATCTTCGTTCCATGAGCCATAGGTGTTTTAATAGATAAACAATTTTTCATATTAAATTTCTTAAGGATATCTAAAATATATTTAGTTTGACAAATAAAGATATCCGAAGATAATTGTTTAATTTGAAGACCTAAAAAGAAGTTCATCTCACCCATCATACTCATATTAAAACGTGAAACCATCAAGGCAGAAAAGTTTTTACAGTATTTGGGGTTTGTAGATCCAAATATTATGTCGTCTACATAAATTTGTATCAAAATAATATCAGACTTCTCCTTCTTAATGAAAAGAGTGGTGTCAATATTACCTTTTGAGAAGCCTGACTTTAGGCGGATACTTTAGATCCTGCTTGGAATCATACCAGGCTCTCGGAGATTGTTTAAGGCCATAAAGTGCTCGATCAAGGATGTAGACATGATCCGGCTTTGACTGATCAAAAAAACCCTCTGGTTGTGAGACATAGACTTCCTCTTTGAGAAGTCCATATAAAAATGCTATCTTGACGTTCATCTGATACACCGTGAAGCTCTTGTTTGCTGCGTACGCCAAAAACATTCTTATTGCTTCAATCCTTGCAACCGGGGCAAATGTTTCGTCATAATCAACTCCTTCTTGTTGATTATATCCTTTAGTAACAAGCCGGGCCTTATTTCTGACCACCACATCATCTTCATCCTTTTTATTTTTGAATACCCATTTAGTACCGATAATCGTCTTATTGTTGGGACGAGGTACCAATCTCCAGACTTTGAGTGCTTAGAACTGGTTCAGCTCTTCTTGCATTACTAATATCCAATCTGGATCAGCTAAGGCTT
>NW_020204512.1:0-11415 GCF_001531365.2 Cynara cardunculus var. scolymus
CAAGGATTTGTTAAGTTTATCTATCTGATATTTGGATTCATCCTTAACTTTTTCTATCTTTTCTTTATATTCTCGATGCAAAGTTTCATTACATTTCACATCAACATAAATCTGAAGTTTAAATTTCTTTTCCAGCTCAGCATACTTTGCTTTCAATTCTTGATTCTCCTTCATTAGAATATCTGCCATTTTAAAAAAATGATCAGTTAAGGATCTATGCAGTGAAATCAGTTGAAAGAAATCAAAAACAGTTTAAGCTCAAAAGGAATAGAAAACACAAAAACTGAAAACACACACAAAAACAGATATACAATGATCCAAAAGAAAATCTAAACACAAACAAACTAAGAAACCAAAAACAGTTCAAAACAATAAACCAAGTCCAAAAATCTGAGTCTAAGTCCAAATCAAACAGTATCAACTCTTTACAATACAAATATTACACTTAAAAAAAAATGATCTATTTGCCCTCGTAAGTCTATCCAAAAATCCACTTGAATTCTACTCGTATCAGATGCTTCACTTGAGCTACTGTGACTTGATGTTAATTCCATAAAGCCAATATGTGATTGTTTTAGCTGCTGCAGTATATGGCTAAGTCTCCTCACTGCCCAAACTTATCTGCTGTCAAGATAGTTGCTGCTATTCTTTCCAAACACAAACACAGCACTGCTGCTGTTAGTGTATGAACAAATCAACTTGCTGCTATGAACTTGTTGTTTCTTTCTTCTTGCTGTCAAGACCTGCTGCTGTGAACCTGCTGTGGAGCTGTTGTTTTAAGTGCTTTAAGTGCAACTTCACAAACTCAAACCAGCAATAGAGTCTTGTTCTGTTGTTACTTCATAAAATAAACCAGTCACGTGCACTGTTGTTTGAAACAAGCAAGTAACTAAATCACTCAAACAAGCTTGTTAAAAGCAAATCACTCAAACAGATTTTAATAGACCTGTGACGCTTGTTAAGAGCAATTAAGAGCAGGAATAACAAACTTTTGCTTAAACAGATCCTACTATTGATTAAAAAGACCCTGCTTCTTTCAAGACTTGCTGTTGTAGAACTTAGATCAGATAGCACTTAAACTGTCTAGCAAACATCAGTCTAAACAAAAATGGTTGATACAAGCTGTTTAAAGAACAATGTTGTTGTCACTTAAATCCTGTTACTTATCAAACCTGTTGAGTTCAGCCTGCAACTCCTCAAATAAAACACTGCACACTGAACTTACTATTAATGCTTGAGACACCTGTTGCTGTTGCTGTTACGATTAATGCTTGAGACACTGTAAATAGCAATCTGTTTCAAATCAACCTTGCAACCTGTTTTAAAAACTGTTGTTAAAACAGTTTAAAAACCTGCTGTTGCAATGCTGTTGCTGTTTTGCTGCACAATGTTATCTTCTTTCCAAGATTTGTGTGATAAACAGTCAGATAGCTTCAAATGGCAAGAAATTTCCACATAGGCAGTTGCTGTTGTTTCAATCTTCAAATCAGGCAAGAAATTCTGTACAAAAACAGAAACCTAAACCTGTTGTCTATTGCATAAATCTTCTTCTCTGCTGTTTACGGCATTCTCCATACCAACAAACCTATTAAGGTTAGAAGCTTAAACCGAACAGCATGAATGATAAACCTGTCAAAAGCTTGAATGTTAAACGGACAACTTAAGAGTATAAACCGGACAACACACGTCGATGCAATGATTCAACACAGAATATGTTGAACAATTAAGAATCCCAATGAAAACAATCAAAAATGGAATCGATTCATATCAAGATATTGAGCAATTTACCAAATTGAATCAAGAAATAATGAACAATTAAAATTCTGGGTAAGATGAATTAAGCGGATTAGAAATCCGGACAGCTCTATGCACAGAATTTCTAAGTCCTAAACCGGTCAAGAGTCCGCTCAATAGTCCGCTTAAGAAGTAATCGGTTTAGGTATAAACCGTTCAAAAATGAAAACCTAAACCTTGGATGACTTACCGAATCAGAGCACTAATCCGGTCAAGAGGTGACCGGTTTACATGAACACCGTACAAGAGATGTGCGGTTTACCTCTTATCCGCTCGAGCTGCGTGCGGTGTAGATGAACACCGCTTGAATGGTGTGCGATTTAGCCTTAGACTTGAAATCGATAGTGAATAATCCGAGTGATGCTTCTGCGGTTTAGCTCCTTAAGCGATGATTCAACAAGTAAACAATCCGATCAAGAGATAACAAGATGAACATACGATTGAAGCTTATACAGGCATGGTTTATGCGAAGAACAAGATTAGAAAGAAACAGTTGGGCCTTAAACCGGATGGGCTTTAGACAATTGGGCGGTTTAACAAAACTAAACCAAAAAAAAAATATTAAAAACAGATCAAAACAACCAAAAACACAAAAACTGAATTTCTTTTTAAAAAAATGGATCAAAAAACACTGATTACGAAAAAAAAATTCAAGAACACGAAAAAATCTAAAAACACAAAATCCGAATAATTCTTGAAATTCAATGATCAAATCATAAAACTTTGTGAATAACAAAGATTCACAATGTAATTTCGAGCATTTTGATCCTGTTTTTAACACAAAAACACAAGAATTTTATGAAAAATTTGGATCAAAAACGAAAAAAAAATCAAGAACACGAAGAACACAAAAAAATTCCAGAAAAAAAATTCACTTATCTCTTCGATTTCTCTATCTGATTTCTTGCATTCCAGCTTTGATACCAATGTTGTAAAGATCAAGGGGGAGTAACAACAAAGATCGGCAAAAGATTCAAAGGAGTGTGACTGGAAATAATTATTGAAGATTATTCCGATGATACAATGTCTGACAGTTTTTGAATGTGAAGATCATCCTTACAAAAGTTTACTGACAGAGAATTTTTTTTGAAAAGAATGTTTGTGAATTTTTGTCCGAATAAATTCATTTGTGGGGAGAATGTCTGAAATTCGTTGTCTGAAGATTATCGCTGATTTTGATCTACATTGTCACAAGAGAAGCTCATTCATGTTCTACATTCGAGGGGGAGAATGTTAGAAGATTTTCTCAACAAAAGATTGTCTAAAGATTTCAAAAGTGAAGATTGTTTTGAAGTTTTTGTTAAAGTCACAAAGAGCTTAAAGAGACAAAGTTCAATCGAGATTCAAAGCGCGGAAATTCTTTCAAGCCTGAATAAAAGGGGGAGAATGTTAGGATTGAAAATCAGTGTTAAATTGTATTCGTCTTGAAAGTTAAATATGGTCTATAATTGTTATAAAGTCATCGTGTTTGACTTTTCTTATGTACTTTGACTTTGACTAGGCTTTCATGTTTGACCCTATATAAAGGATTTATTCTTTGTAATTTTGTGATGAGCTTTATTGTAAAATCAGATTACGTATAATAAAAGGTTGACCAAGTTTGAAGGTTTGACTTTCTCTCTCAAATCTCCTTCATAGTGTTCTTGAAGATTGCCATGGATGTTTAGAGATTAATTGAAGATTAATCATCATATTGGACTCTCATTTCGTATCAGAGCAGGAGTGCATCGAAATCAAGAAGAAGAAATCATCACTTTTGAAGATTTTTTTTAGAGAAAAGTTTATGGATTTTGTTTTTCTTAATGTTCTTCATTTTTTCTTTAGTTTGATCTGAAATTTCTTCAAATTTTTTTTTTTCGTGTTAAAACCATGATCAAAATGTGCGGAATCACTTTATGAATCTTTGTTATTCACAAAGATTTGTGATTTGGTTATTTGATTTCAAGATCTGGTATTTTTTTGTGTTTTTAAAAGTTTTCGTGTTCTTGAATTCTTTTTTCAATCTGTGTTTTTAATCCAATTTTTTGTTAAAATTCTTTTGTTTTTGTGTTTTTAGACCTAAATCGCTCAAAGCCCAACCTGATTGAAGACTTTGATTTTTTTTGGGCTTAAAATCGCCCAGGCTCATCCGCACTTTTACCGGATTGTTATATCGCTCACATTTTCAGTCTAAATCGCTCATAACCTTGAACCTGATTCATCTTTATCGCTCAGGTTTCTCTGTAAATCGCTGGATGCTTCACCCGATTTAAGATCAAATCGCTGGATGCTTCACCCGATTTAAGATCAAATCGCTCAACTCGCCATCCGGATTTTACCTGTCACTAGTACATTTTAATCTGCTCACCATTCTCCATCCTGATTACTAAATCGCTCACTGCTTCAGGCATTTTCTCCATAATCGCTCAACACTTCATGCGATTTACGTCTTAATCGCTCATCTTGCTCAACAGTTTAGTAAATCGCACATTATCTTCATCCGGATTCAAGGTAAGTTGTTAATCAAGTTAGCCGATTTCAAGCTTAATCACTCACCTCTGTCCGATTTAGGTTTTCTTTTTGTCTGTTTTGGTGTTAATCAACTAATAACAGTAGCCTAATCATCACAGTCTTCCATCGATTTCAACCTAAAATCGCTCCAATCTTCATCGCAGACTATTTGGTTTTACTTGTTTGTGTTCGATTTCGGTGTTAGCATATTTGGATTTCATCGCTCCTCAGATTTCATCTTCTTCATAGATTCCATATTTGTTACAATATTCAGTTTTGAAGAATTGTCAGATTTATCTGGACTTAAARGGTCGTTKAAATGTTCATTTTCAAGGCGAAGAGGGTATTGATGCTGGTGGTTTGACAAGAGAATGGTATCAATTGMTGYTGAGGGTAATATTTGACAAAGGAGCTTTACTTTTTACCACTGGAGGAAACTGACAAAGGCAACAGACTTCCAATTTAAGATTTGATTGTTTAATTGTTTAATCTTTGAGTTGATTGATTTTTGTTCTTGAATTTGTTTAATTAGCATTGTGTTTTTCTGTTTGTTGGCTTTTGCAGTATTGAGTTTSYTKTCTRGGACTATGAGCAGCAGCAAGATGGCATGATAGGAAACARAAGGTTTGCAWATTTATGGATATGGYTTTTACGGTCTACCAACTGTCATATTGATCACAGACTATGAATATCTAGATTAAAAGGCTTTGATCGAGTGTGAGAGATCTCACGAGTTCTTTATACAGAAGATGATGATGAAAATGCAGATGAAGATGATTCTGAGTTTATGTGCACCATGAGGATGGCATGACTACAAGAAGACTCGGTATTGAATTTCGTGTTAGCAGTGACTCTCTGAGCTTTCCCCAGCCGCAGTAACTCCATAAAATGCTGGTGGCTTCGTATATCTACCAGAGTTGCAGCTGGTACAGAAACATCACCAGTTTTTGGATCTTCAACAATTGAAATGTTATCGTTTGTTGGATTTAGGAGGTCTTGGATTGTCTCCATGTAAAGCTGCAAGTATGAGATCATGACAGAATCAGAATCCCGGCATATATTAGCTAGTATATCCTCCATTGCACGGACCATGATTCCAAGAGCTGATGTATNCATATATTAGCTAGTATATCCTCCATTGCACGGACCATGATTCCAAGAGCTGATGTATCTTCATCACCCAATCGTCCTAAAGTAAAAGTCTTCCCAGTGCCGGTTTGACCATAAGCCATAACAATCACAGTCTGTATGCCTAAATGACTTAACCAGGAACTCCGTTCGGCTGCCCAGTCCTTTCACCAGGTATTGGAGCCAACTTTGGTGCAGTGTCTGTAAATTCTGCTGTGTTGTCCTACAGGTTGTGAAAAGCATTGGTTCCTTTAAAACCAGAGAAAGTCATCACCCTCATTGGAGGAGTTTGTAAACTATACATCCTTTTGACTTCTCCTTTCGTATTACCAGATCTCTTTGGACGAATCTTGCTTTCACCAGCAACTGTTGAAGGAAAGTTTGTAGCCTGAACCAGAGCCCCAGCCATGATTGCAATCAAATTATTTGAATCACTGGAGTAATCTTGAGATTAACAGAAAAACAGACTCCTAAAGATTCTTTGAAGGAACCTTTTTGTGAAGGTCCGCCTGATTGAATAGATTAGTGTTTGTTTTTGGTGTTAATCGAACAACAGTCTTGACTAAATCTAGTAGATAGCTTGCTGTTTTGACTGGATTTCTTGAATGCTTTCTTATTCGCATTGTCTTGTGCGTGACTAAGTTTTTATCCATCTACCTACTTTGAGCGGATTTGAGGAAAGTTCGCATACCATCTTGTCTGGATTTACTGTAAATTGGTGATCATCCTAGTCGTTTTATTCCTTGGAGCTCGGGTAGGTGTTTGAGCGAGAAAGACTTAGGAGTTTTCTGATAGTTTTGGAACAGTTGAAGGGTGGAGTTTTCATACCTTACAAGCTGTTTGTTTTGAATTACTGAACTGTACTTTTTAGGCCTTCTTAGGAGAGTTTGATCCAAATAGCACCTTAGTTCATCCATTTTTTTGGGTTTTTTGTTACCAAGTTCATAATTTTTTTAGCCCATCTTATTTTTTTTTTCTTCTTAGCCCATTCTTTTGTTTTTGACCCAATTTTTTTTGTTGTGTCGTCTTTTATTCTTTTTTTTTACATTTTTTTAGATTTTAATTTTGGATCACTTTTTATCTGTTTTGATTTGTTTTTTAACTGTTTGAGAAATTTTTGAACTGTTTTGCGTCGCATAAACTGTTTTAATCAATTTTAACTGTCTTTGACTGTTTTTAATAGTTTTTAACTGTTTCTAACAGTTTTTAATTGTTTTCAAAAGTTTTGACTGTTTTTTTACTGATTTTTGACAGTTTTTCGTTGATTTTCTGATTTCTCAACAGTTTTTGTGTTTTTCTGATTTTTTGAGCTTAAGTGATTCATTTTGATTTCTTTTAATTGATTTCACTGCATTAGATTCTTTGATCAATCTATTTTTTTTAAATGGCAAATCTTTTCGAGAAGGATTATAAAGCGCTTAAAGAAAAATATGATAAACTAAATTCTGAGCTTAACAATAATATACCGAGGACAATTCGTCTTATTGATTGTAATGAGAGAAAGAAAGAAGAGAAGAGAGTTTTGCAAGAAAAGCTAAATGATCTGATGAAGACTGTTTCTGATCCACAAGTGACAGTAAGATTGAAGAAACAGATTGATGACTTAACAGCTAAACTGCATAAATCTGAATTGCAAATTGACTCTTTTGGGATGAATAATAAAGAGACTGAGGACTTAACTGATAAAATTCATAAGACTGAATGTGATCTGCTTGAGTCAAGGAAACTATTGGATTTAGAGAAGGAAAAAGTNAATAAAGAGACTGAGGACTTAACTGATAAAATTCATAAGACTGAATGTGATCTGCTTGAGTCAAGGAAACTATTGGATTTAGAGAAGGAAAAAGTTTTGGAAACTGTTAGCTTCATTTTTCGTATCTTATAAAAGTATAGAAAAAGTATATTGCAAATTTTGACAGAAGGTTATCTCCACAGAAGACAACAGAGGACTAGCAATAGAAGCCGTTTGATCGAACAAGTGAAAAGTGGCAGAACCTCTGATGTGTCTCACAGAGGTTCTGGAAAATGGTCCTCTGTCAAAAAGAACACGCAAGTCATTTACAGCAGAGCCTCTGAAATGGCTCACAGAGGGTCTTCGGATTTGGTCTTCTATGAAGTTTCTGTTCTATCAGTTTTCAAAGGTTGTTAGCCGCATGTGCTTTTCACGTGACTAGGGAATAATCGACTTTATTTGGACGACTCAGATGAAGAAACGCGTCAAATTCTTGTCACTAAGGTCGTTAGGAACTAGTATATATAGCGGATAGGGCCTTTGTAATCGGTGGTGCTTCCATTATTGTAATTGTCAAACTTTTCAATTGAATCAATTGAAAAACCTTTGGAGCAATCTTCCTGCATTCATCTTCTTCATTGAAACTGTGTGTTCTTGGTGTGTTTAGAATTTCTAATCATTTACTCTGTTTTGCTCTTATTAATGTTTCCGCTGCACTTCAATTGTTTTAGAGCTTATTTAGAGTATTAGATCAATACTGTTAGGACTGAAAATCAGTATTAATTGTATTCGTCTTGAAAGTTAAATATTGTCTATAATTGTAAAAGTCGTCGTGTTTGACTTTTATTAGGCAGGTTTGACTTTGACTTGTGTTAGTAGGTTTGACCCTATAAATAGGGAATTGTCTTTGTAATTAGTGTGAGAGAGCTCATTTGTATATCATATTACGTAAATGAGAGGTTTGACTGAATTGTAGAGATTGACTTTTCCTCTCAATATTGTTCTTGATGTTCTTACAAGATAAATCCAGATCTGCCATATTATGAAGATAACATGAAGATTGATCAGTGAAGAGTGGGACAAACAATTGGTATCAAAGCAAGTGTGCAAGAAATCAGAGAAAGAGATCAAGTTTTTGAAGACTTTTTTAAGTTTCTCTGGAATTTTTTTTTTGAGTTCTTTGTGTTCTTCATTTTTTTTAGATTTTGATCCCATTTTTTCATAAAATCTTGTGTTTTTGTGTTAAAAACAGGATCAAAATGCTCGAAATTGAATTGTGAATCTTTGTTATTCACAAACTTTTGTGATTTGATCATTTTAAATCAAGATTTAATCGGATTTTGTGTGTTTAGGATTTTTTCGTGTTCTTGAATTTTTTTTTAAAATCAGTGTTTTTGATCCATTTTTTTAAAAGTTTTTTCTGTTTTTGTGTTTTTGTGTTTTTGATAGTTTTAATTTGCTTTTGAATTTTAGTTTGGTTGAATTTTTGTTAAACCGTCCATTTTTTTTGGCCCAACAGTTAGCCCATCCGGTTTAGATTTTAGGCTTTCTTCATCTATTGTGCAGACTGGAGATAAACCGCAGGAAGCTTGATCGGTTTATCAGAAATCTATAGCTCAAGGTTTATCAAAGGGTTTGAACGGATTAGGTTTAGTGGTGAAAGGTTTAAGGAGCTAAACCGCAGAAGCATCATTCGGATTGTTCACCGTGCATCAATTGGATTCGAGCAAGTCTAAACCGCACACAGCTTCATTGGGGTACTTGAGCGGATTCATACAAGCCTTGAGCGGTTTAAGCTAAACCGCACATCATTCCATCGGATTCGTACAACTCACAGGTAAGTCCATCTCAGGTTTAGGTTTTCAATTTGAGCGGTTTATACCTAAACCGATCACCTCTTGACCGGATTAGTGACCGGTTTAGATCACCTCTTGACCGGTTTAAGTTTAGTCTTGAGCGGACTAGTGAACGGTTTAGGACTTAGAAATTTTGTGCATCGAAGTGTTCTGTCC
Source organism: Cynara cardunculus var. scolymus (assembly GCF_001531365.2). NCBI lineage: Eukaryota > Viridiplantae > Streptophyta > Magnoliopsida > Asterales > Asteraceae > Cynara > Cynara cardunculus. The sequence continues at coordinate 9,157 of NW_020204512.1, forward strand.
GGATTCATAAATCGCTCATTGTAATTCCAACTCAGATTGTTCATTTTTGAAGATTAAGAGTTAGGGTTGATCGATGCTTGTGCGATTGAGTTTTTGTTTCATTGATTTAGTGATTTGTGTTGACCATATTAGGAATATTGTGTGAGGATTTATTGAACGAATTAACAGGTTCTGTTTTGTTCTTTATACACAAACCTCACATAGTTCTGTCTTGGTCAATTTTGAGAACCTATCTGATTTGTTACTGTTGATTGTATGTAATTGTTGTGTTTGTGATTCTAATAACATGAACAACATTTGTGTTTTAATACAGTTCATAGGCTTAAACCTGTGAGCGGTTTATCTAGTGTGGTGAGTGATTTAAGAGTTGTAAGCTGTTTAGATTAGTTTTGTTTGTTCTGATAGTGAGTGGATTGTGAGCAAGAAGAACAAGAAGTCACAGCAGCAGGTTTATTGTACTATTGTTAAATAGATTTGGATCATCTTGACAGCCTCTTTTAGCTACACAGATATTGCTGTTAATTTGTAGTGTGTTTGTGTAATTGAGGACTAGAACAGAAGCTATGTTCTTTGAATGGACAGTTTAATCAGCTGCATCACCAGAACCATCTGCAGCTACACAGGTTCTATTATGTGGTACACAGATTTTAAATTTTGATTTGCTGGATTTGATTGAGTTTGATCATTGGTGCAGAAACAGTTTATGCAAATTCAGGAAATGATGATAAATCTTGCTAGTGATTAGTTTATGTTGATTTCACTTGACAGCTCTTGCATTAATTAGCCTGGAATTCACTCAAGATTTTCAATTGTACTGCTTGGCATTTTTTCACTTGTTTATTGCACAAATCATACTCAGATTCAAGTTCTTGCATAGTCTTGATTGCTGTTGGTATCTTGATTGCTGTTGGTGAGGCTGTTACATTTCAATTACAGAAGCAACTGTTTAACAGGTTTACTATTACTGTTTGTGGATTTGAGAACTGATACATAAGCAGATTGTGCAGTTTAGCAATTTGCAGCAGATTAGTTTAGCAGTAGCAGCAAAGCATGTGTGAATGGACTATTCATTGAAGTTCTGTTTTGGATCAACTTGACAACTTCTATTAGCTACAAAGCAGATTTAGGTAATTTTGAGCGGACTTGACAGTATTCAAAGACTGTTAAGCTTAAACAATTTAGTGTTTGAATTGATTTCACGAAAACAGGACTATTCAAGTTTGAGGTAATCTTGTTCTGTTTTTGTTTGCTGCTTCATCAAAGTAATTTCAAACTGTTGTTTGTTTGTTAACCAAAGCTGGACAGACTTGATCTTTACTAGCTGTTGAGGACAGTGTTTGATCTTGTTGTTTGTTTGATGTTGTTTGATTTAACAGTCACAACTAAGCTTTTTACTAGCATTAGTTCAAGTGAACAGAGGGAATAGACAAAGGACAGGCTTGCTCCTCAGTATGATATTTACTTGCTGTTTCTCACAGCTGATGCCTCTGGTGCTGTTTGTTTCTTGACTGAAATTGTCATCAAGTCTAACAGCAGAGACAGGTCTTAGATGATGATGCAGAATTAGCCAAAAGATTGCAGGAAGATTGACGATTTTTGCTGTACACAATTTGATTTGTTGCGTATCATCTCAGCAACCATTTGAATTGTTCGAGAATTTCATTTGGTGTAATCATATCAAGGGATTCTGTTACAGTTTATAATTAGTTTGTAATTGGGTCATATGTACTTGAACTGTTTTGTGTAATTTGGACTTGGACAATTTTAATTTTTAGGTTTCTAATTGTTTGTGTTTTTTCAATTGTGTTTAGATTTTATTTTTGGATCATCTTATATCTGTTTTGTGTGAATTTTCAGTTTTTGTGTTTTTTTTTCTATTATTTTTTAGCTTAAATTGTTCTTGTTTCTTTTAACTGATTTCACTGCATAGATCCTTTAACTGATCAATCTATTTTTGAAGTGGCAGTTTTTTTTGCTAGAGAATATCATGAGCTTAAAGAAATGTATGATAAAGTACATTCTGATTTTAACAAGAATATATCATGGTCAAATCATCTGAATGGCATTTTTGAGAGAGAGAAAGAAGAAAAGAGAATTTTGCAAGAAAAGCTGAATGAACTGATGAAAACCTGTGCTGATCCAGAAGAGACAGTTAGGTTAAATAAACAGATTGAGGATTTAACAATTATAGTACATAAATCGGAAAGTGAATTGTTTGATGTAAGGAATTTACTGGAGTTAGAGAAAGAAAAGGTTTTA
>NW_020204513.1:0-1536 GCF_001531365.2 Cynara cardunculus var. scolymus
CGCTGGTTGAACTTCGTCCATCGATCCAATGGTTGGTCTTTCCATCGATGCTCTGGATAGTCTGTCCATCGATCCAGACTTAGTCGATTCTGCCTTGATATCTCTATTGGTCTTCTGGTTCTTCATCACTTATTGTTTTTCATTACTTTTTACATTTTGCATTATGGGTTCTAACAAAACAGGATATTCAAAGAAGAAAGTAAAATAGTAAATAATACTTTGAATAACTGAATGCTTTTATTGATAAAGATGAACAATTTAAGAACAAAAAGTAATCTCACAAAAATACGCGTATAGTATAAGTCGGCTCCTTCAGGTTCTTTGAACCTGAGGCGGAGGCCTCCTTATATACGCCTAGGTCTAACAAACTATGCTATAAAAAAGGCGTGGAACTCTGAGCTGACTGGTCTGCATCCTTATCTTTGACCTCCCTTGAATAGCAGAGCAGACTTGGTCAAGCCACCTTAAATCTGTTAGATGCTTTGCGAGAATGTCTGGGCTAACGCGCGCTTTCCGTGAAGAGGGTAGCCAGAAGCTCTGCATGAGCATACAGAAGCTCTGTATGTACTATGCAGAGGCTCTGGGTCTTGGAGTTGTTTCTTTAAGTCAAGCGCTTATGCTTTTTGGCGCACAAGACTTGAACGTTCACTGATATAGAGTGCGGGATCTGTATGAAAGGAACCTTCACTCTGAGTAAGAGTTCTGGTCCTTGATCTTCTGCATGAGAGCTCTTAGCCAGACAGCTTCTATAGACTAAATCCTATTGACTAAAGCAAGACACTTCTTACTTACACTTTCACAAGTTGGGGTCTAACATACACGCATCTCAAAGCAACTCGTATTGGTAAAAGAAAATGTTGTCATTTAATGTAACGCCCCAAACCACATATTTCATGTAACACATATTTCATACAAAAGAAATACATGATATTATCCCATTCAGGTCCCTCAGTACAAGAATTTATTATAGCCAAATACAAGGTCCAAAAATTCAAATACATTTCTTGTACTAATYAATCAAAACTATACATCAAGACAGATTTTCATGTAGAAATGCGTATAGGAAAAATATCAAATTTTCCCTTTTCCGTTACCGTCCGAACCTCCTGCAATACATAGTTAAAATCACAAAACGAGGGTTAGACCGAAAGGTCTAGTGATATACCCTATTATGATATTGCAGGGTGAAAATCACCAAAACCTTTATGAAAAAACAACTATTCATATATATAACAAATATATGAACGAATAGAAACAAAATACCAAATCCTTTCCACTTTTCAAGTTAAGTATTTGGCTAATCAAATATCATACCTTTGAACCAGCTAGGTTCCATATAATGCCACGTTTAAACCTTTTTCTAATCAACAAGGTTAGTCTTAAGGGATATAATAGAAAGAGTTATATCATAAAACGCACATACAATTGTCATCCTTATATCAAATGTACACCTCTCCTTGATATGTCACCCTTATCCCATGGTACACCTCTCCTTGATATGCCACTCTTATCCCATGGTACACCTCTCCTTGATAT
>NW_020204513.1:1961-6590 GCF_001531365.2 Cynara cardunculus var. scolymus
TTTAAAACTAAACCGCTTAATGCTTGATCGGTTTAGGGCTTAATCGCCCAACCCTTGCCCGATTTAAACTTAATCCGGTCAACATTTGTCTGGATAAAACCCTTAGCAAAATAACTGATTTCTTTCCAATAATAAATAACATTCAAATAAAACCAGTAACAAGTTTTATGCAAAAAGGTTTAGAAATTACTCACCTTAACAAGCTTTTTTTTAAAACAACCTTCTTGAAATCAGATACTTGAAATCCGGTCACTTCCTCTATCCTTAAATCGCTCAACTTTTAAAATAGGCAAGAAGAAGAGAATGGAGACTTCAACCTCCTTTTATATCTTTCTAAAACTGGAAGGTCGGCTAAACAGCCCCCTTCCCATGCTAACCCACTTCATGCACATGCATACATCCACACACCATGCTTTCTCATATAAGATGCATGTATGCACGTATATATATATAGATATATAGATATAATTCTACGTATTTATTACCTCGGGTGATAACCAAGATCCAGTTATCACATTATCCACCCCTCAAAAGAATTCCGCCCCGGAATTCCTTTAATCAAAAAGCCAAAGGTATTCTGATCTCATCTTTGACTCTAGTTCCCATGTTGCTTCCGGTCCTTTGTGAAACTTCCACCGAACTTTAACCAGACTTATCTTTTTGTTTCTCAACACCCTGATCTTTTGATCAATTATGGCTTCTGGCGTTTCCACAAAGTTCAGCTTAATGTCTAATTTAATCCCTGGCATCGGTATAGCTAGACTTGGATTCGCCAAACATTTCTGCAGATTCGACACATGAAAAGTGTTGTGAATTAGACTCAGTTCTTCTAGCAGCTCTAACTGATATGCTACCGGCCCAATTCGCTTACATATTCTGAACGGCCCCACATACCTCGGACTGAGCTTTCCTTTCTTTCCAAATATGATAACACCCTTCCATGGCGAAACTTTTAACATTACAAAATCACCTATATCAAATTCAATTGGTTTTCGACAATTGTCAGCATAACTTTTCTGGCGATCTTGTGCTGTTTTGATTCTTTCACGGATCTGTTCGATCTTTTCAGAAGTTTCTTGGACAATCTCAGGACCCGTCAGCTGTTTTTCACCCACCTCATTCCAATACAACAGCATTCGACATTTACGTCCATACAACACTTCATACGGTGCCGCTTGGATGCTGTAATGGTAACTATTGTTATATGCGAACTCTATTAATGGCAGATGATCTTCCCACAATCCTCCGAAGTCAATAATACAACTTGTCAACATATCTTTGAGAGTCTGGATAGTTCTTTCACTCTGCCTATCAGTTTGCGTAAACCAAAGCTTAGTCGAATTTCAGATCCCAAAGCTTTCTGTAACCCTTCCCAGAACTTTGAAGTAAACCAACTATCTCTATCAGAGATAATAGACAATGGAACACCGTGTCTGGTAACAATTTCTTTGATGTAAATCTGCGCTAGCTTTTCTAAAGAGTACTTCTCTCTTATAGGTAGAAAATGCGTAGATTTAGAAAAACGATCAACAATTACCCAAATCACGTCATACTCCTTTGGAGTTCGAGGTAACTTCATAATAAAATCTATGGTAATGTGATCCTATTTTCATACAGGTATTTCTAAGGATTGAAGACTTCCATACGGCTTCTGATGTTCAATCTTAACCTGTAAACATGTCAGACACTGTTCCACATATCGAGCTATGTCTCTTTTCAATCATGGCCACCAATAAAAAGGTTTCAAATCTCTATACATCTAATTGGTGTCTGGATGAATAGAGTATCAGGATTTATAGCTTTCATTTAATATCATATTTCGGATATTTACAAAACATGGTACCCAWACTCGCCCTTGAAAGCACATTAGTCCTTCGTTATTCTGTTCCAAGGTTAACAAATTCTTAACAAATTCTTCTTTTACAGCTTCTTGTTGGCATTTCTGAATTTCCTTATGAATGTCAGGGATCAGGTTCATTCTCATTGCCACAATTTTAATGGTTCCACTCTTTTCTTCCGGCTTAAAGCGTCAGTCACCACGTTAGCTTTTCCCGAATGGTAAAGGATTTCACAATCATAATCATTAACCAGTTCAATCCACCAACGATGTTGCATATTTAATTCTTTCTGGCTAAACAGATGTTGTAAACTTTTATAGTTAGTATAAATCTGACATTTCATTCCCATAAGACAGTGTCTCCAGATTTTCAGAGCAAATACCACTGCAGCTAATTCCATGTCATGGGTTGGATACTGCTTCTCATGATCTTTCAATTGTCTTGATGCATAAGAAATCACTTTTCCTCTCTACATCAGAACACATCCTAACCCTAACTTAGATGCATCACTGTAAACCACAAAGTCTTCAGATCCATCTGATAGAGTTAATAYHGGTGCGCTACAAAGATGATMKTTTAACAGTTGAAAAGCTTCTTGTTGTTCTCCTTCCCACTGGAATTTAACGTTCTTCCGAGTCAACTTAGTTAATGGCACGACTATTTTAGAAAAGTTCTGAATAAACTTACGATAATAACCAGCCAATCCTAAGAAGCTTCGGACTTTAGAATGATTTTTTGGAGCTTCCCATCTTGCAACTACCTCTATTTTTGTTGGATCCACTTTTACCCCTGCTTCTGAGATGACATGACCCAAGAATTGAACTTCTCTTAACTAGAACTCACACTTGGACAATTTAGCATACAACTTTTCTCTTTTCAACAATTCCAGTATCAGACGAAGATGTTCCGCATGCTCTTCTTTGGTCTTAGAGTATATAAGAATATCATCGATAAATACAATAACGAATTTATCAAGATATCCTTTACATACTTTATTCATTAAATCCATAAAGGCTGCAGGCGCATTAGTTAAGCCGAATGGTATAACTAAGAATTCGTGATGCCTGTACCTTGTTCTGAATACTGTTGTGGCGACATCTTCTTCCCTGACTTTGAGCTGATGATACCCTGACCTTAAATCAATYTTGGARAAATAACTTGCTCCCACCAATTGGTCAAACAAATCATCAAACCTTGGTAAAGGATATTTGTTTTTTATTGTCAACTTATTTAATTCACGATAGTCTATACACATTCGCATAGACCCCAGGGTGAAGTGTTGGGCCTAATAAATCCCTTATCAGATAAATCTTTCAACTGTGCAACAAGTTCTTTCAATTCAGATGGAGCTAAACGGTACGGCGCCTTTGCTACTGGTGCAGCTCCTGATATAAGATCGATTCAGAATTCAATAACTCTGTCGGGTGGTAATCCAGATAAGTCTTCTGGAAAGACTTCTGGATATTCATTAGCAATCGGAATCGATTCTTCGTTTCCCTTTTCTTTCTTTAGATCAATTACGTATGCCAATCATCCTTGGCATTTCTTTCGAATACTTTTCTAGGCTTTCATTACTGACAAAATACTGGTATGGTGATTCTGACGATCACCATAAATAATAACTGTTCCTTGATCTGGCAAAACAATTCTGATCATTTTCTGATTACAATTAATACTAGTTATCAACCTTGCCAACCAGTCCATACCCACCACTACATCAAATTCCTTCATTGGCATGGGTAATAACCTGATCGGAAGTTCACAATCCCCAATAACAATAATACAGTTATTGAACACACTAGTAACAGTTTCCTGACTATTAGCAGTATCAATTACTAACTCATCATCAAGTAGCACAGAATTCAGACATGCAGTTTGAGCAAACAATGGTGACACAAACGAAAAGTTTGCACCAGAGTCAAATAACACCATAGCACGTATTTAATTCAAAAGGAATGTACCTGTTACTACATCTGGTGATGCATTTGCCTCGTTCTTAGTCATCTAGAAGGACCGTCCTCGCGCCCCTCCTTGCCCTTCTCTGTTCACAGTAGGCCTTCCCCGTGTACCCGACGCGTTACTCCCCATTGTTAACTGCAGATTTCTTAACAAGGGAAAATTCGGTATACCTTGATCGTATGGATTAACATTGAACTTGTGGACTGTTTGGACTTAATCTGCTTATTACCTTCATAATCGAATATGAAAATGAATAATAAAAGGATAAACAAAAATATAAAACAGTTTTATCTTTGTTTGGTTGTGTATTTTGATTTCTTTTTGTGTGTATTTTGATCATTTTGTGTGTATTTTGATCATTTTGTGTGTATTTTGAATTTTTTTAGTGTGTATTTTGAAATTTTACTGTGTGTGAATTTTTCGTGTTGAACGGATATTTCACCGGACAAGGTGATCGGAGTTCACTCCGGTCAACCTAAAACCGGTTGATGATTGTCCGATTTAATTCCTTTTCATGATAGACCTGGTATTTTTGTGTTTAGTTTCTTTGTTTTCCGGATTTCTAATTCGGTCACAAACCGTTTTTTTTCTTCTAAGTGTTGGTTTGTTTTGGATGTTGGGGACTTCTAATCCGGTCAATTTGTTTCATTTTTTTCTAAGTGTTTGTCTTTGTTTACTTTGAATATTTTTTAGTTTTGTGTTTTTATTTTTCTTTTCCTATGTTTAGTTTTATTTTTTTTAGAGTTTAATATTTTTTGTGTGTGTTGTATTTTGTTTGAATAAAATGGTTTCTAATATTTTAGAATTTTTTACAGGTTAATGGCCGAACAAC
>NW_020204513.1:7190-11093 GCF_001531365.2 Cynara cardunculus var. scolymus
TGGTATCGTCTTCTCAAGAAACTATGACTATGCTTTAGTCATATGGAATGAGTTGGTAGAGCTGGTCAATGCAAAAAGATTCCCGTCTAAAGCTCGRAWGTTTGTGCCATTTCAGAGGTTTCTACAACTGTTTATCAAGGCCATGATGAATGCAAATGAAGATATTCCAGCCAGGCCAAACGCTAAAAAAGGGCCTACATTTGTCATGACCATAATAAGGCAACACAGAAATTGAAAACTTGGATTCCATAATGGCTATTCCACCAGAACTTATCGCCTTAGCTGATCAGACCGCTCAGTGCGTAATAGACTATAGGCAAGTGATAGATCCAATAGCTCAACCAGAACCGGTTGAACTTGCCCATGGATCACCTCATGCCTCAGATGTGAGAGAGCAGTTAGAAATAGAAGAGAGAGTTCAGGAACAGGGGTTACCTGAACAGGGAACTGAGTTGAGAGAAAAAGAATTTGAGAGGGGTGAACAGGCGGGGGGAGCGTCTGATCAGCAAAGTACTCCAACTGTCAATACTTCCTCAACTTCCTCAAGTTCAAAAGCTACTGAATCTGATATTGAGGCAGATTTTGGTGATGATGATCAAGATGATGATAATGATGGAGCAGAAGATCGTGATCAATCTATTCCCGCTCAAAATATTGCAATTGGTACTATTCTTGATGACATTGATGACATATTTCCTGAATATTCAGTACAGCAACCTTGTCCAAGTTTGCATTCTTTGTCATTCAACGTTGAAGAATGTGATGATTACGATCGCATACTTCAAGATATACCTGATGATGGAGATGAGGGTGTTAATGTCGAAAATGAAGAGAGGTTGAGAGAAAGGGAAGAAAAAGAATATGGAGAGGGTGAGAGCGGAGCAGAAAAAGAAGATCAAACTCCTTTCCAAGCTGAAACACTTAGCCGGGCAACCACATCTGCTACTGACATTCATTCGTTGAATGTTAGTATTGAACAAGACATAGCTAGCGCAGCTATGCAAATGCACACCCAACCCATCCACTCAATTGGTTCTCAACAACCAATTGTTTCAATTTCACAAGGGGATAGAGCTCATATGCTAACTACTTCTCAATTGGAGAATGTAATTATTGAAACAAGTAGGCCGCTGCCCTAGCCTACGACTTCGATTCTGTGCACCTCGAGACTAGAGCCGATACACTTAGGTACACATGAGTCAGGAGCATCTGTTGCTCCAAGTGCAGTTCCTAGTGAACTTGTTGGAACGACCAGAGTGGTGTCTTTTGACATTTCACAAGGATAGGTCGGAAGTCCTACCAATGCTAACATTACGCCAACATTGAACRTARGCACAACAGTTTATTCAACTGTTGTTACAACTGGTATTCTAAGTGAACCAGGAGTGAGTTTATCTGACTTCATGTCAAGGGAATACCTGGACGGTGCCCTAAAGGTTGTTCAAGATAATTTGGATACTCAAATGGCCAGTCTTAAAAGACTTTTGAAGGGGAAGGAATTTGTAGAAGAAGAGCCACCATCTGTGCCATCACCACCACATGTACCTGAACCGTCAGTACAATAACAATCGGTGGATGAACTGAAATCGTTATTATATGCAAAATTGATGGCATCTCAAAATCCAGATGCTGAGGATGCAGATTTGGTCGGTCTCTTACGAYAACAATTAGACGTAAACCCTTTTGTTAGAGCCTCAGAGTTTTTGGCTTTTCAAGATGTGGTTACTTCTAGCTTTTCYAAARTTAGCAAGTTRATCACATCCAATACCCAAGATCTAAAAAGTTCAATGGATGCCCTAGCTGAACGGGTGTCTACCTTAGAAGAAACTTGCAGGTCTCAGGCCATATCTCTTAAATGAAGGCATGACGATCAGGATGATCAAAATAGTCATGAGGGGGAGAGAAAGAGATAGAGATTGGCCAAGACATCTGAACAAGGTGCAAGGGTTAGTGAGGAGCCATCAACTCAAGACGTTATTGCTGAAGCTTCTGCCCCGAAATCAGTTCGGGAAAGAACAATTGAGGCCATTGAAGTTGAAGATGAAGATATGGAGACAAGTCCTACGATCGAGCCAATGGTTGAAAAGCCGGCGGACTCCACGGHAGGAACAAGGATGTTATTGGACTTGTCTGCCAACGTAGGATTCAACGATGTGTTCACTACTACTCTGGGTGGAGAGCAAGATTTTGGAGAAGATATTGACAATATCGACGAGTCGACTAGGATCTATTTTGACTTTGAAGCTGATATAGATGATGAAGATCCAGTCTATCCTGTTCAAGAAGAATGTCAGTCTGTTCCAGAATCTTCCACTGCAGTTTTACCTGCTCAAAGAGAACAAGTTGATCTAACTGAAATCTTCACCAGAGATTATGTGCCATTCCATATTAGAGCAAATTTTCTTGGATATGATCGTGCAAGGATCCGAGAGCCATACCTAGAAGATATCTACTTTGGAATCTTCATTCGTCATAGAAAAGTTCTGAGCAACGACAAAGTTCTGGGTATTCATAAGCAGACAAAAGAATACTGTATTGAATGCCGACATCTTTTGAAAGCCAAGTGCCTACCAATAAGTGAAGTGCGTACAGAGCATCGGATTGTAACGATTAAACAAATTGATGCTCAGAAGTTGTTAAGAATCTGGTATCCTGTTTTTACAGTCACTAGGCAGTATGGTCAAATTTGGAGGTTCAGTGAAGCAGACTTTTCAAACTTATATTTGGATGACCTTGAATATATGTACTTTGAACTCAAAAACATGACGATCAGAAAGGAAGGAGAATTGATTGATCTTGAAGCTATCAAGAGATTTATGCGCTGTCATGTAAAACTGGCGATGGTCATTGATGTGCAAATGGGCCTTGAAGACAATCAACGGATCATCAATCTTAAAGGACCAAACCAAGAACTAGAAGATATAAGGCTATCCAGTCTATATGGTTCTTGAAAGTCCAGAGTTCGGGGTCATCTGCTTTGCTCAACTTCAAGTTAAGAAATTCATGAGATTTAGTGAGCTGAATAAATATTCTGATGGCACGATAAAATTAGTGAGAAGGGCACTTGACTTGAAAAGGGTGATGAACGATAAAGCTGCTGAATCAGAACGGATGAGTTCCAAGGAAAGATATTTGCTGGTCAACGCGATAAATTTGCTCGAGGAGAAAATCGAATATAGGAATGCTCTAAGAAGATTAGAGAAAATTCTTGGACTGCGAAAGACGAAATTCACAATAGTCCAAACTTGAATCCAAAAGGGGAAAATGTTGGGTTTGAGTAAGATTGTTAAAGTTGTATTCAAGTTTCTCCTTAGTGTAGTTTTATATTGAAATAAAGTAGCTTTACTTTTTCCTAGTATAAATAGTAATTTCTTTGTAATTGTCATTACCAAGTCATTAGCAGAATTGTAATCAAGATTAGAGCTGTAATTTTCTCTCTCTCAATCAAATCAATCTTTGATAATATTCTCTCTACTTTTCTATTCATCTTGATTCTTGAAGATCTTATCATGTTTGTATGATTTCTGGACTTCACATGAACTTCTATTCTTTCTGTCTCTACCCTGGCTAGAATTCCCATAATAGAAGTCAAAGTTTCCCGTAACTTCCGCATTTCTTCAGCCAACATGTCCCTGGTTACATATTCAGGGTGTGGCACTGATCTGTCCTGAATATTCCCAGAGTAGGATTCTTCATGTTCAGAATGTACTAGAGTCCGACCCCTTTCCTGAGACTGACTTCTTCCTCTGCCTCGTCTCCTTGTTCTTCCTCGTCCTCTATTTCCAGACGTGCTAGTCGGAAGATTAACAGGCGATTCTTCCCTTTCCTCAGATTCTGGATGAGCCATTCTTTCAGATCTTCGGGTTCGGCTAGACATCTGCAGGTTTTTGTGTTAATAATCAC
>NW_020204514.1:0-4826 GCF_001531365.2 Cynara cardunculus var. scolymus
TGTTTCAGATGAACGGCTTAGATTTATTTGTTTTAGGTCGTGTCTGGAAACGATTAATTGCTTGTATAAATAGCAGTGTAGGCCTTTGTATTTCGTGTGCTTCCAGATTTGTAATCGTCGACATTTTCAATTAATTGAAAATCATTTGAAGCAATTCTCTTTGTGTTCATTATCTGTTCTTCATTGTGTTCTTATTGTTTCTACCTATTTGATTGATATTGTTTTCGCTGTTCTACTACTATCAAACCGATCATTCAAGTAAGTTTTAGTACCAAGAATTGAGTTATTCGATCCAACAGCCTCTGATTCATCACTTGGCAAACCCAATGAATCAGAGTTAGCTCAATTACTTGAAGACATCTTTGAAGAAGAAGTAATCTCTAGACATGTACCTACTGCAAAATCCACTTCCAGAACCGATGAATAACATGAATCCAATGCTAAAGGTACAACTCTTACTGAAACTCATGTTACTTCACCTTCTACTTCTTCTGTGTCTTCAGATCAAGAACAAAAACCAGAGCCACACTCTAGAGATGATCTATTCGAGGGGGAGCAAGCAGTTCCATTGGTCGATGAAGAACTGCATCCTGTTGCTCCAAAACCCCAGTCACGCACCAAGTAGACAAAACACCATCCACATCACCAAATCATTGGTGATCCAACATTTGGTGTCAAGACGAGATCCACAGCAACCAATGAATGCCTCTTCACCAACTTTCTTAGCATGATAGAAGCAAAGAAGATTTTTGAAGCCCTACAAGACCCAAACTGGATAGACACGATGCAAGAAGAACTACTCCAGTTTGAGAGGAACAAGGTGTGGTCTCTCATGCCTCTACCCAAAGGGAAGACAGCCATAGGATCTAAATGGGTCTTCAGAAACAAAAAGGATGAAGATGGCATAGTCATAAGGAACTAGGCCAGGGTTGTTGCCAAGGGCTATTGCCAGGAAGAAGGGATTGACTACGATGAGACAATTGCTCCCGTCGTGAGAATTGAAGTCATCAGGATTCCTAGCCTATGCAGCTCACAAAGGCTTTAAGGTCTATCAGATGGATGTCAAGTCTGCCTTCCTCAACGACAAACTTCAAGAAGAAGTATACGTGCAGTAGCCCCCTGGGTTTGAAGATCCAAAACATCCAGAGTACGTCTACTTTCTAGACAAAGCCCTCTATGGGCTAAAGCAAGCACCCAGGGCCTGGTATGAAATTTTATCCACCTTTCTCATCAACAATGGATTCAAAAAAGGTACAATCGATACAACCCTCTTTCTCAAGAAGCATAAAGGTGACATACTACTTGTACAAATATATGTGGACGACATCATATTTGGCTCTACAAATGCAAAACATTGCAAAAAATTCTCAGAGCTGATGAAAAGCAAATTTGAGATGAGTATGATGGGAGAACTAAGTTTCTTCCTTGGTCTTTAAATAAAACAAAATTCAAAAGGAATTTTCATCAATCAGTCCAAGTATGTGACTGACCTTTTGAAGAAATACTCTCTCTCAAATTCATCATCGATGAGAACACCTATGGCTACAAGAGCTAAGTTATTTGTTGATCCAAAAGGCAAATATGTAGATGTAACAACCTACAGAGGCATGATTGGATCACTCCTGTATCTAACTGCTAGTAGACCAGATATTATGTATGCTACATGTCTTTGTGCAAGGTATCAATCCAATCCTAAAGAATCTCATCTCTCTACGGTCAAGAGGATCTTTAGATACCTTAAGGTAACCCCCTCATTGGGTCTCTGGTATCCTAGAAACTCTGGCTTTGATCTAATAGCTTATACAGATGCAGATCATGCAGGTTGCAAGCTTGATAGAAAGAGTATGTCTGGAAGCTGTCAACTATTGGGGGACAAACTGGTAAATTGGACATCCAGAAAACAAAATTGTATTTCAACTTCTATAGCAGAAGCAAAATATGTTGCTGCTGCTAGTTGTTGTTCACAAGTTCTCTGGATGAAGACTCAGCTTAAGGACTATGGCTTTCAATATGAAAAAATACCAATTCTCTGTGACTCCAAGAGTGCAATAGCCATCTCTGCAAATCCTGTGCAACATTCCAAGACCAAGCACGTCGATGTAAGGTACCACTTTCTGAAAGACAATGTTGAAAAAGGTAATATGGAGATGTACTTTGTTCCTACAAAGATTCAACTTGTTGACATTTTCACAAAAGCTGTTGATGAGAAAAGATTTTTATTCCTTGTCAGCAAGATGGGTATGCTGAATCTCACCACTTAGAGGCAATCATTAGTTTGAAACCAGAGATCCTCAATATCTCATGATAAATATCTTTATGGCCATAAACTCCAAGCACTCTAAACTAGAGCCTCTGGTTCTAAAGACCAGAGCCTCTGGCCATTTAGAAACACTTGCTTAAATTTTGGCTGTTATAACCAGGTTTTAGACAACCTGGGTTGAGGTAATTTATACATGTTTATTATATGGATTACGTGAAATATGCATACCTAAGTAGATAATGCATGAACTATATATGTGAAATGTGAACATGATATTGTGCATGCATATATGTGAAAATATGGCATGCTATGTATGTGGCATGCTATGTATGTAATTTATACATATATGCATGTGGTGTAAAGCATACATGAGGTGGTGCATATTTGTGATAAGATATTCTGGTGGAAACATTATTATATTATTTAAAAACTTATACCTTCATGGTTAAGAAATCATGAATTTTATAATGAAAAACTCACCGCCTAAATTACCTTTATTGGTTAAAGCTTTCACCGGCAAAGAGTTTTATTTTAATAAAACCATCACCGCCTTTGTTAGAAAAATATATAAAGAAGGAAAAAGATAAGATCATACCTTATCTTGATTTTTGGAAAAAGGAATCTTTTTGAGAAAAAGAAAGTGTGTGGCAGTGTGTTGGATCTTAAATTCAGCTTTGATATTGATCTAATACTCTAGAAAAGCTCTTGAACAATGAAGTAAGTAACAATGAGAGCAAAACAGAATATTAAGAACACACAGTATTGATGAAGAAGATGAACACAGGAGAATTGCTTCAAAGGTTTTTCAATCAATTCAATTGAAAAATTAGACGATTACAATACGGGAAGCACCCAATTACAAAGGACTTAGCCGCTATTTATACTAGTTCCTAACGACCTTAGAGACCAGATCTTGACGCGTGTCTTCATCTGAGCCGTCCAAATAAAGTTGATTATTCCCTAGTCACGTGAGAAGCACATGCGGCTAATAATCTTCGTAAACTGATGGAACAGAAACTTCACAGAAGACGAAATCCGCAGACCCTCTATGAGCCATCTCAGAGGCTTTGTTGTAATTGACTTGCATGTTCTATATTACAAAGGACTATTTTCCAGAACCTCTGTGAGACATATCAGAGGTTCTGCCACTCTTAACTTGATCGATCAAACGGCTTCTGTCGTTAGTCCTCTGTGGTCTTCTGTGGAGTTATCCTTCTGTTAAGACTTGCAGTATACTTTTTCTATACTTTTACAAAATAGGAATAATTGAGCTAACAATCCCCCCCTAAGTATGAAAAAGTAATTTTGGATAGTTGGGTGCAAGAATTGACTTATGAAAAAATACAAGATGAGATTAATCTCATCCTCTGAAAAAGAATTACAATACTAAAAGAATTAAAAGATAGTGCAGGCCTACACTATTACAAGAGATTACTCCACAGCAGAGTTTGGAAAATCGTCTACGGCATATTGCAGGTCTGTATTGACAGTCTTGTAGACCTTGAAAATCCATTCTCTGAAGAAGACTTGTATCTTGATTGTTTCCAGAAGGTTGGTCACTTCATTCGCCCTTATTCTCCCTTTTTGCACCTCTGTCACCACCAAGTTGAACACCCACTCGAGAGACTCTGTGGAATACTTGTGCGTCTCTTTTGGATCAAAGAATCTTAGAATCTCATCCTTGTCCAAGAAAACAAACCCAAAGATGGGATTGTGGACAATGGTGTTGGGATGAATTCTAAGCAGCCAACTGGGTCTGTTCTTTGGAAGAGAAATTTTCAGATATGGCTGGGCCAACCTCATAGCGATGTCGAAATCTTTCTGGCTGTAGAATTTGACTTGAGCGCGCATTACCTCAATCATCCTTCTGAGAGAAATCGAATATGTTGACCTCCTCTCCATATATTTGTTCAATATCTTGTGTAAGAATATTAGGTCAAATACGCAGAGGTTGTGGAGGTCAGCATCTGTGAAAGAGTAAAGGTTGTCATCATCCCTCTTCACCATGTATTGAGTGTATAGCACGGTCTTCTTTAGCATAGTGTACAAAGAAATGGTTTCGAGTGAAATGATCACATGCTTTGAGAAGACCTGCTCTTGTGGCCTGGTGAGTTTCGAGAAGTGGAACTTTGCAATGGCAGAGGGCATTCCTGTTAGCTCTGGGTCATAAAGGGGCTCTGTGTCCATCGATGAGTAACGCCACCGCAGAATCTCCTCAACAGTGGTTACGGGCTCTGTRCGCACCCTTTGTGTAGGAATCTTGTTCACGAATTCAATGATCTCATATACCCTCCTCACCGTGGCAGACTCTGGCGTTCTGGATTGTTCTTCGAGTATAGGCCTCTGGGTAGACCCCTCTAGTAGGATTGGCTTGACAGTTCCTACGAGAGCGTCAAACGTACCCGTAGACGTTTCTTCCGGTATTTTTGCAAGTTTGGAAGAAGAGCCTTCTCCRACTCTRGGGATGGGGGCTCTGCCCTTTTTCGCCTGTGCCTCTGCCAAAGAAGCCTTTAGTGCTCGAACAAGATCAGGGTCATCATATTCTTCTTCATTGATCTCCTCCAGC
>NW_020204514.1:6076-7439 GCF_001531365.2 Cynara cardunculus var. scolymus
TGGTGACGAGTCCTTGGGCGAATGGACTCTTATTGTAAAACCACCATCCTTTTGAGAGGATGTTGGAGTAGATTGAGGTTCCCGGTGTGTGCATTCGACAGAGAATGAAAGAATGTCCTATACGAGGTAGGTTTGGGCTGGGTTCAGCGTGTGCACGCTTTCTTCAATAGGGGTTCCCTCTAAAATAGGGTCCCTAGTAATGTGGGTTGCATTGGGAGGGGGGGCTTGGATGTGTGCCTTCGGCATCTTTTTCACCCTCTTCTAACTCCACTTCTTCTTCGTCGTCTAGTACGACTTCTGTCCCCAAATCTACCACCTCTGTGGGCGCTGTAAACCCTTGTTGGAGGTCAAAGATAACATCATGAATTTGCTCTGTTGGGGACCCTACTTGAACAGTCTTGCGCAACCTTCTGCGCTTAGGAGCAGCCTCTGCTGGGCTTTCTTGGATTTYAGCCTCTGTGACCTCAACCTCTGCGGGTTGGGCCTTCTTTGATTTCTTCTTTTTCGGTTTTGGTAGAGGACTTCTTGGACCCTCTTCTTCTGCGGGACTTTTCTTCCCATTCCTTTTCTCAGAAGGATCAACATCCTTGCGAGTCTTCTTTGCCTTCTTAGAGCTTCGTGGGGGACTAACTACCCTCGGTCTTTCCTCACTCATCTCCCTAGCCTCTGCAGGCTCCTCCCTTCTTCCCTCAACCCTCATTTTATGCACTCTCTCTTCTATGGGGATACCTATGCGTGGAGGGGTTTCAGGGACCGGCTCTGGCCTCCTGTATCCACATCTATACGCTTTCCTATCTCCTCTGCTAAGGTATTTGAGCATGGCTTTTGATAGTGGCCTTGGGCTTCTGTACCCTAGCTCATGCTCTGTAGGTTGGAACTCCTTCATTGGGTATAGCCGGGCATTTGGCTCTGTAGAGGGCATCTTCTGTGCTATCAAATCTCCAAAGACCAAGCCAAAGAACCTCTGTAGGATTAAATTTGGGTGATTGAGGTCTTCTTTGGCTTTCTTCTGTGCCTTCACCTTTGATTTCTCACCCCTTTGAGTAGCACACTTCTTTTTGATAAGACTCACCATATCATCATAGATGAGTTGTGCGTAATCAAGGGGTAGATTGAAGTAGATTCCATAAACGATGGAAAGCATGGCATGTGAAGCTTGGTCGTGGTTGCCGACCTTCCCTGTTAAACAACAATTAATTATTGAGAACAGAGTGTTCCACATTGGGGGAAGGCCCTTCCTTTTGAATTCGGTCCTTTTTACGATTTTTGTCTTTGCTGTGTAGGAGTGAAATTCAAGGAAACCGATCAGTTCTGCGTCTGTAGGAGATGGAGCGAAGGTATCCAAATTAAGATCTTCCAAGAA
>NW_020204514.1:9813-11212 GCF_001531365.2 Cynara cardunculus var. scolymus
AATACAAATGGCTCGGTTGTTCTCGAGAGTCTTCTTCCCTTCTTCGATCTGTTTCTCCAATTTTGCCCAAATGTCCATAGACAGATGGCAGTTATCAATACATTTGAAGATCTCATGAGGTATAGCCATGATTAACATCCTTTTGCATTTGCTTTCCAATTCAACCAATACCTTTTCTTCATCGTTCCAGTTTGCGATTGGTTTAGGCTCATAGTGCTTAGGAACTTTGGGGGTTGTACAAGTTGCTGGAACTCTTGGAATCAAATTCATTGGCACATATGGAGGATTGTAGAGAAATTCACAAATTTTGGAGTGAATTCTCTCCAGAAAGTTGATCATGCACACTTTCCATTGTGGATATTCCTCACGGATAAGCGTGGGAGGCTTTGATTGAGTTCCAGTACTCATGAACGAGGTATTAACCAAGTTCGCCATTGAAATTTGAAGAGGTGAGTGAAACAGGGTGATCTGAAGAAAATTGGTGTTCTAGAAAACACAGATTAATACCAAAAGCAGAATTAATCGAAAAAGAATTCAATTCCCGCTCTGATACCACATGTTAGGATCCAAGCGCTTACCACTACGCCAAAAGCAATTGCTGGTGGAGAAGGCGCAACTTATTTCCTTATAGCGTAGCAGCCAGCGCCACGTTTCGATTTAGGAAGATGCTGGTCAATGACCCAACAGAATATCTAACATCAATTTCTTTCGAGTTTTTGGTTGCAGATGCTTTATTTTAAATGACAAAAAGGACAGAGGGAAGTTCGCTGCTAAAACTGATGAAGCAGTTTTTGTTAGATACTCGAAGACATCCACTGCATACAGGGTCTACAATAAACGGACCAAAATCATCAATGAAAGCGTGAATATATCTTTTGATGAAGTCATTGATGTGGCTTCTGAACAATCCAGTTCAGGACCCTGTCTTATAATTAACACATCGTGGAAAGCTGATCAACCTGAGACTTCTAACTCTGATAAAGCTGATTTAGATTTCTTATTTGAACACTTTATGAAGAATATTTTGATAATAAACCTAATTAGTCTATTGTTTTGATCAGGGAAAATTCAACTGAACAACAGTTATCGGGTCCATCTCCTGATGTGCCCGTAACTGAAACAGAAGAGGAAATAGAAGAAGTCGATGAAGAAATAGAAAAGGAGAATCCGAACAATTCCGTTCAGTGTGAAGAGGGTGAAACTTCTAAAGTGCAACAGGTGTTACCTGAACAAATTGATAATAATCTACCTCAATCAGATGTTCAACCTATACTAGTTCCTAATATTGAACCTTCACCTGAACCTGCTCCTATAAAATCCCCAAGTTCTTATACTAATCAAAATTCAGATCAAAGTTCTTACACTCCCTTACCTCATAGCAAGAAGTGGACCCGAGATC
>NW_020204515.1:0-10981 GCF_001531365.2 Cynara cardunculus var. scolymus
TGAAGTCCGGTCAAACTTGTCTGGATTAGAAGTCCGGACAAAACACTTTGAAAATAAACCAACTCCCTTGTCCGGATTACAAGTCCGGTCAATACTTCAATTATAATGTTGTCCGGTTTAGAGTAAACCGGACGATACACCGTTCACCCTTTGTCCGGTTTAGAGTATACCGGACAATACATCATTTAGCCTTTTGACTGGTTTAAAGTATACCGTTACCCCTTAGCCGGTTTATAAACTTAAACCTTTTGACACAAGCGGTTTAGAAATAAACCGATCACCACATGACCGGTTTAGATGATATCCGGTCACCTYTTGGCCGGTTTRGATGATACACCGGTCACCTCTTGGCCGRTTTAGTTATCCGSATTACAATCCRGACAACACTTGTAYGGTTTAATCAAGAACTTTCATAAAATGCTATAAAATTCAATRTAACCTSTTCCAAATGCTTATCMATCTATATGAMAGMAATTCATATTCAAAGCTCTTAATACACTCACCTTTATAAGCTTRAGAATCAAAACCTTTCTGAGACCTTTTTCYTCTTCCTGTGCAGATTCTTCAAATATACTTGAGAGAAAATTCTAAATATGGAAAGTGTGTTGTGTGTGTTTTCTCTTCACAAAAACTTTATATACATACGCACCCACAAGGATTTTAAGAGGCGGCTATCCCTCTCCCTTCTTTTCTTTAATTAATTACACCCACACACACATATCATACATACATATATCATATATATATATATAAATAAATATATACATATATATACATAACTAAAATAATAACCAGACTATTACAAATATCGTCAATAAAAACTATAACAAAGTCGTCCAAATAATCTTTGAAAGCCCAGTTTATAAGATCCATAAAAACTGCTGGAGCATTAGTTAACCCGAATGGCATAACAATGAATTCATAATGACCATATTGAGTACGGAATGCAGTCTTAGGAATATCTTGATCTCTGATCCGGAGTTGGTGATATCCTGACCTTAAGTCGATCTTAGAAATGCTTCTTGAAGTTGATCGAAGAGATCGTCTATACATGGTAAAGGGTATTTATTACGTACCGTGACCCGATTTCGTTCACGATAGTCAATACACAATCGCATTGATCCATGTTTTTTTTAATGAATAGGATCGGTGCATCCCATGGAGATACACTGGGTCGAATAAAACCATGATTTGAAAGGTCCTCAAGTTGCTCCTTAAGTTCTTTCATTTCAGTTGGAGTAATACGATACGGAGCCTTTGAGATAGGGGCAGCTCCCGGAACAAGATCAATTGTAAATGCAATTTCCCTTTCCGGAGGAACTCCTGGAAGTTCATCTGGAAAGACATCTTGAAAGTGATTAACAATAGGAATATCTTCAAGTTTAAGGCATACCTCTTCGGGATCTTGTAGTGAAGCTAGAAACCCTTCACATCCTTGCCATACCATTGCTTTAACATTTACTTCTGAGATAACATGAGTCCCCTTCTCAGGTGAAACACCCTGGAACACATATTTGGGTTCATTGACGTCAACAAAGATGATTTATTTGGCTTTGCAATCGATGGTCACTCGATGTTTAGACAACCAATCCATGCCAAGGATGATATCAAASTGATCCATTTTCATCGGTAGTAAAGTAACTTCTTGAATTCGATCTCCAATAAATAACGGACAATTTGGGAATTGACCAAGTATACATACTAGGTTCCAAATAGTTAACATGTATAAGGCTTAAGATAGTCCTATCTTAGCTCTACCCAATCCTCACAAATCAAACCTAAATTGTACTACAGGATCATAACCTATAACTCTTATACCACAACTTGTAACACCCACGTCCCGCGCGGTTAAGGATGGGAGATACCACAATTGGTTTAAAAAAATAACGCATTATATAAAACAGAACAGCTAATAAAATTTACCAAAAGATAATTACATAAACACAGACGGAGATAATGTGTCTCAAAATACGGTCCCAAATTACCAGTATATCTACATTAGTCATCAAAAGTTAACAAAAGTATGACTTAATGGTTTATCTTCAATATTGTCATCTTCGTAGCTCTCACCCCAAAATCCCTGCTAAATCATGAACCTGCCGAGGACAAGAAAATTTCGGCTGAGCTTAATGCTTAGTGAACGGATAATAATAACTAAACAATGAATATGAGATAACAAGTTCAAAATCAATTTATAATGCTAAGTGGTAATCCAAAAAAAAAGTCAAAATGCCCTGAAAGCATGTCAAGGGTCCAAAGACCAAACCATGTCACGAGGACGTGTTGTTCCCAAAGGATGATCAGTCCATTCAGGCATTAGTGAGAAAAGGAGTGCGAGCATAACACAACAATCCTCTCCATGGATTTAACCACGGCCATAATTTGTTATTCGATAACGGTTCCTAAGATCGATCCATACGCCCTCTATTCGACCGGTACATAATCAAGTCCACCTTTAAGGACTATAAAAATAGGACGTCATGATCGTTTTAACCACCATAGAAATATCTCAATACCGGTGCTCCAGTTATTGAGTCTATAGTAAAATGGTTCACAATAGTAGCAATCAAACAAGTCAAGTGATCAAAATGATTTATGTTCCAGATAAGAATGTACATCATATATCGAAAGAAAACAAAAGCTCAATAGCAATTGATAAGCACAATGAGAATTTGGAACCAATATATTTAGATTAGGAGGCCATATACAAATGGCTATCCCCATGTCAAGTAAGATATGAAATCCGTACCTTAACCGAATTTGACAATTAACGCACGATCAAACGTAAATTCACGATCAACGTTGAATTGTCCGCGTGCCTAATGAATGCATAAACGGGTTACTATTTACAAAGCATACAAAACCATAACATAACTATTCTAATAAAATTACTTAGGTCTTAATGTACTTAAACAACATATATTTCAAGGACAGCCATACGAATTGAAAACTCAAATGTAAAACTTAGTCTTATTCTCTTTCGATCCAACCGCTTCCGTCCCTCTTATTTCTAAGTATTTTTATCCTACTTAAGACCAATCCATATTATATTTTCTAAATAAAAGTCATATGTTGGTATCATACAAGTCTATTAGTTTTAAAATCATCTCATTTGGATCATCCATCTATTTTATATGAATTTTACAAAACAGCAGATTAATCCCGAATACAGTGCAAATAGCCCTGAAAACACACTGTTTTGAGCCACTTAGATTCATAACTGGATTTTCAACCCTTCATGAAAGTTGTAATATACAGTAAGATCTTTATGACTGCATAATACGAGCTTATTTTGACTTACGGTTTCTGAGTTATACACTGTCAAAGTACAGTTTTTCCATTGTCGATAAAATTCGATTCCGCAATTCCCGACTAACTTTTATAATCCAACTTCCATGATTCGCNTATATATATATATATATATATATATATATACTATATTAATAATCATTTAAACCAAAGTCTTAAGTTTAAGTCTTTAAACACAAGGTACAACCATTTTACGCAAGAATTTCAAAAATCTCTTAATTGCAACTCATAAAGCATGATATACAAGTTTTTGATACATTGACTAGCTCTCACAATTTCATACTTATCTCTAACAAAATTGGTAAGTCAGACCTTACTTTCTTCTACTCTTCTTCCTTTTCCTCCTTTTACAGCTCTCCTCTACTTTCTCTCTCTAGAATTTTTCTCTCAAAGTTTTTCATTGTTCTTTCTTGTTCACTATGGCTGGTATTTCACCCTTGGTGGAGGAATCACAACATAGGAAAACAAGATTTCCTAAAGTTATACACTGTCAAAGTACAGTTTTTCCATTGTCGATAAAATTCGATTCCGCAATTCCCGACTAACTTTTATAATCCAACTTCCATGATTCGCTACATTTACATGCTATAAACATACTTCAACATACTAAACAGTAAAACAAGTCCAATAGTCGCTAACTTAATCTTAATCATGCATTTTTACATTTTTCGACTTTTAACCGAACAATTGGTGTGCGGTTAAACATATACCCACAATCTAACCATATTGAAACTATAATCTACCCTTTTAATTTCGACATCAATTTAACCAATTCTAGTACTCTAAACATGAAATATATCATAATTTTAACAACATCAATCCGTAAACTTAAACATAAACATAATTTATAAACCGGTCTCAAGAACCCTAACGTAAACACCCTAATAAAAATGAATGAAATTTATACATTTAAGAATAGGTGTAAACTCAACTTTTGACACAAAACTAGTCTGAGGTACAAGTTGGTTAAGCATAGGGTACAAATATGTTATGCATTATTCTACCAAAAATTTACTTTTCTCAATTTGTATTAGTTAACGGAACACGGATACTATATCATTTGTCCCTCTGTTCACAAAGAAAGTTAAGTTTGCAACTGAATTTTCCTCTAAAATTTTGTTGATTGTTGAGATATAGTAAATTGTTTAAACTTCAAATTGACATTTATATATATAGAGAATCTTATATATATATATATATATATATATATATATANTCTCTCAAAGTTTTTCATTGTTCTTTCTTGTTCACTATGGCTGGTATTTCACCCTTGGTGGAGGAATCACAACATAGGAAAACAAGATTTCCTAATAATCGTCTTAAGCTTATGCGATATGGTAAAAATTTTAAGGTTATTCATACTGACCTTGCTGAAACATCATCAAAATCTCATAATAATGAGAAGATGGTTAAGCATAGGAAGTCCCCTACCTTGACCAAGAGTATTATTTCTGAAGAAGATCAAGATAAGTTATGCAATGTCCTCCTGGCTTTGGATGTTCCTGTTTTCAACCTGGGAAGAAGAAGCTCTGATGAGAAGGAAGTGCTTGTGGATATTGAAAATGGTTACCTCCCTCTTCCCTCTATCGTTTCCTTACCTTGCATTGTTGTTACTGTCTCTAATAATCCTATGGAAGAAAAAAGTGGGAGTATTTCTGTTTCCTCCAACCTTCGTGATCAGAAGGAACTCACCTTCAGCCATCCTACTTCTATTGTTGAAAATGAAGTCTTATTCTGTAACACCCCATTCCACACATTGCATGTAACATATACTTCATACACAATAAATACATGTTTATACATCACATAGGTCCCTTAGTACAAGAATTTATCATTACAGAATACAAAGTTCAAAATACAATTCTTGCACTATTTCATGTTCAGCTACCAAAACTATACATAGAATGGCCAAATCTTCAACCAAATATGCACCTAGGAAAATATCACAATTTTCCTTTCCCTTTACCATTTGAACCTCCTGCAACACATATTTAAAATCACAATACGAGGGTTAGACCGCAAGGTCTAGTGAGTTCCCTTTTTATGCTATTGCAGGGTGAAAATCACCAGAATTTTTATGTAAAACAACCTTTCATATATAAAACAAATATGTGAACAATGAAGATCATACTACCAGTACCTTTTATTTTTCAAGCCAAATACTCTGCTTGCAACAAACCCAAATAGGTTTGTACTAACCAGGTTATCATAGTGCCACTTCTAAACCTTTTTAAATCAAACAAGGTTTGTTCAAAGTCTTAGGCCATACCTGTTACTTCCTTCTCAATAACATCCAGACTATGATTTCCAATAAGAACCATGATCCTAAACCTTTAAATCACAAAGAAATAAGGATTCCAGACCACGGTAATCTTAAGGGATATAACAGTAAGAGTTATATCACATTACACATATACAAATGCCACCCTTATATCCAAAGGTACACCTCTCCTTGATATGCCACCCTTATCCCATGATACACCTCTCCTTGATATGTCACCCTTATCCCATGGTACACATCTCCTTGATATGCCACCCCTATATCCTCATCAAAACATTTCACAAAAACAATTCCATATAGAATAGACCGCAGTCAATGGAATATTATTAGTTCAAAATCATCTTTATCAAAATTCCCATTTCTTATTAAAAGTTCAATAAAATGATAAGTCAACGCACAATCCGGTCAAACCATGGCCGGATTACCAATCTGGACAACACTAATTATAGTGTCCGATTTACCACTTAGATTTTATTCTCAAAACCTTGTCCGGATTACTAATTCGGACAACACTTAATCATAGTGTCCGATTTAACAATCCGGGTAACATGTCATTTTGTCCGATTTAAATAAACTGTATACCTCTTAGTTGTATTCCTACTTCTCTGTTAAAATACTTAAACATAAATTCAAAATTTCATAAACCGCTAAACATATAAACCGGTCAACACTTTGATCGGATTATCCTTAAACCGGAAGAGACTATGTCTGGTTTACTTTTAAACCGCTTAACCCTTGCCCGGTTTATATTTAAATCGCTTAATACTTGTCCGGTTTACTTTAATCCGGATAACACATCCGATTTAACATAATCCGGTCAAAGTTGTTAATTGTCAGGTAAACATTTCAAAACTCAATTTAAATATACAATTTAATGTGTTTTGTAAGCATTTAACCACTCACCTTTAAAATCTTTTAGAAGTAAGTTTGAACACAAGTTGAATCCTCTTGATTCCAAATCAATAGCAATCCAGACAACACTTCTTTAAATCGCACACTCTTCTCCAAAGATGGCAAGAAAATGTGATGGAGGCTATGACCCTCTATTATCCACCCCTCAAAAAAATTCTGTCCTGGAATTCCTTTAATCAAAGAGCCATGGATACTCTGATGTCATTTTCGATTCCAATTCCCAAGTTGCCTCTGGTCCTTTGTGAAACTTCCACTCTACTTTAACCAAATCGAATTCTTTGTTTCTTAGCACCCTTGGTTTTGGTTCAATCACAGCTTCTGGTATTTCTACAAAGTTCAGCTTACTATCCAATTTAATCTCTAGTAGCAGTACAGCAAGACTCGGTTCAGCTAAACATTTTCGTAAGTTCGATACGTGAAAAGTGTTGTTGATCAGACTTAGTTCTTCTGGTAGTTCTAACTAATATGCTACTGGTCCAATTCGCTTACATATTCTGAATGGCCTAACATACTTCGGACTGAGTTTACCCTTCCTTACAAATCAGATAACACCCTTCCACGATGAAACTTTCAACATCACAAAATTACCTACGCAAAATTCAATCGACTTTCAACGATTATCAGCATAACTTTTCTGGTGATCTTGTGCTGTTCTGATTCTTTCACGGATCTGTTCAATCTTCTCAGAAGTCTCTTGAACAATTTCAGGACCCGTCAACTGTCTTTCACCTACCTCATTCCAATACAATGGCGTTCGATATTTACGTCCATATAATACTTCATTCGGTGCCGCTTGGATGCTGAAATGGTAACTGTTATTGTATGCAAACTCTATCAATGGAAAATGATCTTCCCACGATCCCCCAAAGTCTATAACACAACTTCTTAACATATCTTCAAGAGTTTGGATAGTCCTTTCACTCTGCCCGTCAGTTTACGGATGATAAACTGTGCTTAATCGGATTTCAGATCCTATAGCTTTCTGCAAACTTTCCTAAAACTTGGAAGTGAAATGACTATCTCTATCAGAGATAATAGATAGTGGAACACCGTGTCTGGTTACAATCTCTTTGATAGAAACCTGAGCCAACTTTTCTAAAGAGTAATTCTCTCTTATAGGTAGAAAATGCGCAGATTTAGATAGGTGATCAGCAATTACCCAGATCGCGTCATAACCTTTTGGAGTTCGAGGTAACTTCATGACGAAATCCATTGTAATGTGATCTCATTTCCATACAGGAATCTCCGAAGATTAAAGATTTTCATACGGCTTTTGATGCTCAATTTTAACCTGTAGACATGTTAAACATTTTTCAACATATCTGGCTATGTCTCTTTTCAATCCGGGCCACCAATAAAAAGATTTCAAATCCCTGTACATCTTATTGGTACATGGATGAATAGAGTATCGGGACTTATGGCTTTCATTTAGTATAGTGCTACAGATATCCCTAAAACACGGTACCCAGATTCGCCCTTGAAAGCACATAATTCCTTCATCGTTCGGTTCCAAAGTTGAAATTATCTTACCCAACCTTTCTACTTTAACAAAATCTTCTTTCATGGCTTCTTCCTAACATCTCAGAATCTCTTTACGAATATCAGTGTGACATCCGTCATTTTTGGGCGTCAGGTTAGCACCTTATAGGATTTTTAAAATTAAGTAATATATTAGGATCTAGTCATGTTGATTAGAATTCATCTGGCTTAGTTCCCAAAATATAGTTCAGAAAATMCTATKTCGATRGGTAACWGATAAAGTTAACTTATGTAATGTCAAATTCATTAAAATTCTCCAAACAAAATAAAGTTGATATTATAGAAGTCCAAATTAAATTGTAAAAAGTTTTATTTGAATGTCCAAATAATTTTACAAAAATTTGGAATTTTGACCTAATATTGATATTTTATCAGTATTTGACAATTATATTTATGTTTTACTTTAAAAAGGCCTTATTTTAATAAAAAAATAAAAATAAACAAGTATGGACTTGGGCTCTTCTAAGGCCAGCCCATTTCTTTTCTTTAAACCCACATATAAATACCCCACATTCTTTGAAAACTCTCATTTTTCATCCTCATTTTGCATAAATCTTTCATCTTCCTAACCTCTCTCTCTCTAAACCATACCCCTCCAGCCGATTTCATCTTCAAGCATCATTAAAAATCTGTCAATCTTGAAGAATATTCAAGATTTCAAGCAAAAGGTTATAGACTAGTTATCTTACCTTTGTATAATAACAAAGATTCTCATTTTCTACACCTACTTCTTGTTTTTGTAATTAAATATTCTGGATAATTCAAAAGGGGAGATTATACATCAAAGACATGAAAATTTCTTCAAAATGATGATAATATATGATCCACGAACTTAGAACTCTAAGAAAGTAGGATAAAACCACATTGCATGTGGAATTTAATCATTAAAAGATGTATTTTAAAAACTGACAGATTCTGTTAGCACTTGTGTTGATTGTATCTTTCAAAATAAAAGTCCAAATGTTCTTATTTTTCGTCTAAAACATACTTTAATTAGTTATATTTCTAATGCAACTGGTCTCACTCAAAAATATTACGTTTTGAGCTTTCAAGTTCTTGATACAAGATTATGGTGCAAAAAGAGCAATGCTGACAGAATCTTGCATGCATTTTAAAACGGTTATATCTTCTTCAAAACTCAATGAAAATGGGTGATTCTTTTTCTAGAAGTTAGCCTTATGTGTTAGCTTTGAACTAAAGTTAAAATCACTGAAATATGATGAGTTTAGACCCCCCAAATGACCGTCACTCAAAGAGTGTGCAATCTGTCTTGGGGACTGTGTCACTCAAAGTTGTAGGGTATTAATGAGTGCCTTAAGCCCATCCAAAATTCTTGATATTCGGGAAAAATCTGTTTAACTCATTTCTATTGATGATATAAAAATTTGGACTCAAAAAGAGTTATGGAAGGTTCCTTTTGACAGTGATTTGTGAGACCAAAAATTCCAGATTTAGAATTTATTTTTTGTCCAAGTGTTTCTTCATATGTTGAAGACTTGGGTATAAAATATTGGATCAAAGAGCAAATGATATTAGTATCAACTTTAAACCATAAAAACTCAATGGCATTACATAATACATACTTAACTTTATATTTATCAAGAACCTATAGGTGATCTAATTTCTAGATGTTGAACTGTTTAAGAAAGTCAAGGGTGGACGATTAGAGCTTCAAGTATTGTCAAGCTCTTGGATATTCAAAACAGCAAACTAGTGAGTATTTACGGCCCCACTTTTAATGTTTTTTGTTTATTTAAACTGCGGGAAAAGCATGAAGTTATGCAAACTATACTGTTTATTTATAAAACTGTTGGACTAAAGAACTGTTTAGTCAAGATTTGTTTATGTCATAAAATATTGACTGTTTTTGTGATAACCAAACCCTAGTTATCACCCAAGGTAAATAATATGTGATTATCTGGTTAAATGATTACATGATAGCATGATAAATTGATATGTTTAATCATGCGGGTATGTGAGATTGTGTATTAATTGGATATATATATATATATTGTTAGCTCCATTATTCATTTCTTGTAAAAGTATAGAAAAAGTATTCTGCAAGTCTTGACAGAAGGTTAACTCCACAGAAGACCACAGAGGATTAACGACAGAAGCCATTTGATCGATCAAGTTAAGAGTGGCAGAACCTCTGGTATGTCTCATAGAGGTTCTAGAAAATAGTCCTCTGTAATATAGAACATGCAAGTCAATTACAGCAGAGCCTCTGAGATGGCTCACAGAGGGTCTGCGGATTTCGTCTTCTGTGAAGTTTCTGTTCCATCAGTTTACGAAGGTTGTTAGCCGCATGTGCTTCTCACGTGTCTAGGAAATAATCGACTTTATTTGGACGGCTCAGATGAAGACACGCGTCAAGATCTGGTCTCTAAGGTCGTTAGGAACTAGTATAAATAGCGGATAGGATCTTTGTAATCTGTAGAGCTTCCAGTATTGTAAACGTCAAATTTTTCAATTGAATGAATTGAAAACCTTTGGAGCAAATCTCTTGTGTTCATCTTCTTCATCAATAATGTGTGTTCTTAATACTCTGTTTTGCTCTTATTATTACTTCCGCTGCACTTCATTGTTCAAGAGCTTTTCTAGAGTATTAGATCAATATCAAAGCTGAATTTAAGATCCATCAATTGGTATCAAAGCAGGAATTGAATTCTTATTCGATTAATTCTGCTTTTGGTATTAATCTGTGTTTTCTAGAACACCAGTTTTCTTCAGATTACCCTGTTTCACTCACTATTAAATCAGTTTCATCTTGTTCTTATTTTTCCTCCTCAAATTTCAATGGCGAACTTGGTTAATACCTCGTTCATGAGTACTGGATCTCAATCAAAGCCTCCCACGCTTATCCGTGAGGAATATCCGCAATGGAAAGTGCGCATGATCAACTTTCTGGAGGGAATTCACCCCAGAATTTGTGAATTT
>NW_020204516.1:0-2393 GCF_001531365.2 Cynara cardunculus var. scolymus
ATATTTTAGATTTTTTATATTTAAAATAAGATGTTTATCTTGTATTTGATTATGTTTATCTGCAATTAGTTACACGAATTCAGATATAGAGCTTTAATAAGTTGTACTTACGCACAATCTACTTGTAATCTTGAGTTTTAAGTAATATGCATTAATAAACAGTATTTTACACATAAAAAATTGTTTTTAAGAGTTTTTGTCAAATGTTTTATAATATAGTATAGATTTTTTTATAATTTAATTTAAGTTTAATAATGAAATATTTTAATTTAAAAAATCACTAACAGAAATTTTTTATTAAAATAAATTTCAGTAGAACCAACCGCAATGGAAACTGCTTGAGCAAAGCCCGTTCAACGCTTGATAGAATTCAGATTCTCCTATTTTTTTCATTTTATAGATGTAAGTACTTTTTTAGTTCAAAATATATATAGAGATTTAATCGTTCAAAAAATGAAATTTCATTGACTTTTTTTCAGACTTTTTTCATTATTTTACCATATTAACCTGTTTTATAAGGATGTATCTAACAGGTTTTAGAAAGTTCGAGTTATTTAACAGGTTTTGAAATGTCCAAAAATTTATTTGTTCTAAAAACTAGTCCAAAAAAACTTAATTATTTTAAACACTAAAATTTATTGAATTTTTTTATACTCATTCATTTTTAATTATATAGATTTTCACTGATTTTCAACATATTATATGTATATTTATAATACGATTATTCCAAAACATCTTAACCATCGAATCAGATAATTTAAAGAGTAAATTACAATTTTAGTCCTTATGGTTTGTCAAATATTTATATTTTCATCTCTGTAGTTTTCTAATTACGTTTATCATCCTTGTGGGTTTGCACACAGAGAACTTGAGTTTGCCTTTTTCTTTTCCTATCTGATTGTTGTATTTTTGGAATTCTTTGAGGTTTGTTTTGATGGTGTTTGTATGTGCAACATGAAAGGAAGTTACCGATTCGTTTTAAACTTAATTTGTTATAAATTTTAAAACACCATGATCTTGTGTTTGTATGTGTGTGTGTGAAAGGAGAAGGCGACGCCAAAAATGGTGTGCGTGCAAGGGAATGGGTGCTGAAAATGATATGTGTGCACGGAGAAAGGAGCGTTGAAAATGTTGTTTGACTATTAAAAAGAAGCTTAAATGTAAGGAGAAGGTTGGAGTTGTACAATCAAGTGTACGTACGTATATGAAATCCGGAYGACTTCCCAAACAACTTTAGTCGTCGAAAAAGTCGTCCCAAACACTGGTAACGGTTTTAAGTTGCAGTTCCAGCATTCCTTTTACGTGGTTCGTGTAATTTTATACATGTTCTCTTTTTATAAATAAAAAAAAAAGAGCAGTTGCGACTACACTAGACTAGGGTTGTGTATCTTCCCATTGTATCTTCGATTCCAAGCATTGTACTCAACATCTTGATTATGGACTCCTCGGCAATCTTCTCCGTCAGTCATTTTTTTTCCATGTTGGGTTTTCCACCTGAATTCGGTGTTGTCCCTACTTCCTATTATTTGTTGCAATTGTGTGATTGTGTGTTAGTGTTTTCGATGTTGGATTACTCTTTCATYGATGTTCGCGATAGATAATCTATAATCTCGATTTCTGTTTAAGTCGATACGGTTGTTATTTCTAAATATTATTTAATAAAATATTATTTAATCATCTAAATTTTTAATCTCATTGATAAAAAAAACCATAAAAAATAATTTATTGCTACTACACAAATATTTTAATTCTTTTTGAAATTTCTGAAATACCAATTTTATTTTATTATAAATAAAAAAGGGGTTTTTATCTCTTTTAACCTGACGTGAATTGSTTATCTATATAATGGGTGGTCAAGCATGCATTCAGAAACACTCATCCATAACCATGGCTTCTTCAATGCTTCCCTTTACCTCTGCATGCACACAAACAGCTGCTACGTCCACCAACACATTCTTAAATCCTTCTTCCACCTTCCTCTCCAATTCCAAACCCTTCTCCCATCGATCCTCCAAGAACCAAAACCACCACGGTTTCAGAGTCTCATGCAACGTTGCACCGGCAGATCATGACGACGATACTAATAATCCGAAATCACTCATAATCCCAGCAACCCAAAAGCTCATACTGCCCAATGTCGACCGGAGGAATCTTCTCGTGGGCCTCGGCGGCCTCTACACCACCGCCAACTTCGCTTCCTTGCCGCTCGCATTAGCTGAACCCATAATAGCTCCTAACATCTCAAGCAGTTGCAAGACCGCCGCCATGGGAATCGGCAACATGAAAGACGCTGTAAGGACCCGAGCCTGTTGTCCGCCGGGAAAAGACAAGCCCATTAAGAGTTTCGTGTTTCCTCAAGAAAAAACAGTGAGAATGAGATGGCCGGCGCATAG
>NW_020204516.1:3568-8666 GCF_001531365.2 Cynara cardunculus var. scolymus
GCAGCGAAGTTCGGGATAACGGAGCTGTTGGAGGACACGGAGGCTGAAGGCGACGAGTTTGTATTGGTGAAACTGGTACCCAAGGTAGGGTGCGAAGATCTGACCATTTCGGAGATCAAGATCGAGTTGGTTTGTAATGCTTAATTAAACCTAATTAATTAATGTAGTAATCGCAAAATTTGCGTAATTTGGTGTTTTGTTGAACGTAATCATGGTTGGCCATGCACTGCATCCCATTTGAATAATGATTAGTACTTGCTTTGTGTTATCTTATTTTTTGCATTTTCTCGCCATTAATTTTCATTTTTCTAAGTTTTACATATTGATTGATTTGTTATCGATCTCCTTCTTTTTGATCTTTTGTGTCATATTAATTTTATCTGCGAATTTCATAAACATAATAATGAACCAGACCATAGTTTATTTCATAAAAAAGAAAATTACGAAAATAAAACTAAGATTTTAAATAATAAATTTAGAATATAAACCAAACTTTACATGTATCGAAAAGCATGAATTATTACTTGTTGAAGAGGTAATCAATCACTTGTCTTCCAATGATATGGTAATATGAATTTAAAAAATATAAGGTGCACGTTGAGGCCACGTCATTGTCAACCAGAAAAACAAATACAAACAAATTGATAAGATCCAAAAACATTATGGTACAAACAAAAAGGCAACATAGTATAGGTACAAGCAGGGTCATTAAAAACTCTATCAACGCAATCTAACACAATGTAAAATAACTTAATCCGAATCAATACGATGTCTAATCAAGTTGTAAAATTTCAAAACGGTTGTATTTGATTACTATTATTTGAACCTAACCAACCCGATCAACCTGATATCCTTTTATTTCTTGAATTTAATATGATTTTTTATTTTTTACTAATATATACATTAGATAATTACACTATCATGTATGTTTTTCATATACATATATCTTCAATCTATTCGCATCTCTATATAACTAATCCGTATATATGTTCAATAACTGTGAACATATGTATGTAAATTGAGAAAATTAACTGAATGTGAATTACGTAAGAAGTATGGATAAGTTGTATCAAATGGTTGATAATGAAAAAGAAATTATGAGTAGAGAAATAACATATTTAAGGTTAAAATAATAGTTCAATGTATCAAACTATCAACCAAACCAACTCGTACAGTTTGGGTTGGGTTGGATTAGGTTAAGATTTTTCAAACTACAAGCATTGAGTTGAGTTGTTCAAATATCTTTAACCCGATCAACTCAACCCATGAACACTCCTAGGTACAAATGCAACTAACTAAATTTGATTAGTTATTTTACAATAATTTTTTTAATATTTAATAAAATCAACAATAATAAATATTGTATAAAATAAAATCTAATAATAACAAATTTTAGGTAAAATAAAATCAACATTAAAAAATAAAAGTTTATTTGTCAAAAAATATGTGAAAAACATTAACATTAAAAAAAAACAAAAAATAAATTTAAGTTTTAATATTGATGTTAACTGCATTTTTTGGTACCTATGTTTTACATGGTGTTCAAAAAGGCGCGTCATAATGTGATAAAACGTTTTTGTAAGGCGTGACCATGCGTGCGTTTTTTGTAAGATGTGATTTTTTTTTCAATTTTTTTTTTACTTTTTATTGTTTGTCTTTTTACGATTTTAACTTTAGATTTTACGTTTTTTTAAATTTATCTAATAACATCACTCACAGTTTCACAAATTCATAAATGTTACGAACTCATGATTAAAATGAAGTTTAAGTTCTATTTTAAATATTTAATCAAAATTTTATTTTTATAATAATAATTTATATACTTTTTCTTCTTCAAATATAAATGTACATTTTTTAATATCATTATCTAATTAGATAATATAAAAAAAACATATATTTGTATATATATAATTTTATATATGACATACAAATTTGTCTTCTTATGTCAAACCTTGAAACGTCGCGTCCTCATCATGGCATGTGACGTTTCACGTGCTTTTGAACCTTGACTTTATTCTTTTTCCTAAACTTGGTTTCTACTATTTGTTTATTGTAAGTTTGTCGAATGGTATGCAATTGCAATTTTTCATAACAGAAAATTAAAGTAAATGAAAAAAGAACAAAACATTCCTCACTTAACCAATAAAATTAACCTTAGTTAACGAGAGGGACCAAAATCAAACGAAACACAATTCATAGGGCAAATATGGAATAAAAAACTATAGGGGACCTAATTTAAAAATTTAGGAAAAACAGAGGAAGCAACAATGCATGCAGTTTGCTCGGTTGGATTGAATTTTTGTGTAAAATTGTGTGTTTAGGTTATAAAGAGATAAAGAGGTTTAATAGCGATTATGAAAGAAACGATCGTAAACCTTGAACTGTGGAAAACACATCTAATTTATAAAAAGTAAATTAGAAAGAAATTCGAAATTTAATCTACATCAATATGGACATACACTCGAATGACTTAATGTTCCATGCTGATGTCCACTTATAATTCGAATATGATTTTTTTTGGCTATAAATGTCCATCCTTTGGGGACTTCAAAATATATCCCTTTACATAACAATACTCGCCAAGGCCGGTACCGGGCCAGGCCATGTCGGGCCCAAATCGGCCCTAGGCTGAAACAGTAACAATTCGGACCACCAGTTCCAGTCCTGTCGAAAATATTAAGGCCTGATTAAGGGTACTTGTAAGTTGTATCTGGTTACGGTAACCGGTCTTATATTAAAAAACATGTTCTTTTTGATAAAAAATTTAAAATACTTTAATGTTATTGTAATACGATTAAAAATATCTAATTTGGTCAATCAAATACACTTAAAATTTATGTTTTATTATAGTTTTATAATCGGAATGGATTTGAAATTAGTGGTATGTTTGGTTTATATGATTTGGAATGGAATGGAATTGAATTTCATTATTAATAAGTACTTTATATAAAAATATAAAAAATTATAAAGATAATTAAATTATATTTTTATTAATCGATTATTACAAATTAAATGTTTTAAACATTTTCATAAACCTTATTACACATAATCATACAAAAATCCCGAGCACCCTTGAAGGATTTCAAATTTCTATGTTTGTAGGATTTCAATTAAATTCTAGAATTTTAAATAGAATATTATTTTCAACAAATCACAAGGACCTAAATTTGTAGTTCACTCCGTTTCTTAAGTAATATTTTATATTAAGTTTATAGTTTAATTATTTTATATGTTTAAATTGTAAATTATATTTAGATATTTTTTTTAATTAAAAATGAAAACGAATAAAAACGAAAATGTAAATAAGTTTGCTATCATTTTGATTGACAAACTTAAATATACATAAATAAAACATAAGAGTAGAGTTCACTTTTGGTTCATAGTGTTTGTCAATTTCAGCTGATGTCATTCCCAAACTTACACTAACATACGTTAGCTTTCTTAATGATCTGAATTTAATGGTGGAGGTTCCATGGATGATGAGTTCATAGTTGGATTGGAGATTTAGTTGTTTAATTAGTAGTTCTTGACTAATTTTGGCTTGAGAAACGTTTTGGGAAGTTTCCTTTGGATTCTAGATGTTATCTTCATTTGGAAATCATGGTTCAAGTGGTGAATATGAGTTTTTGGAGCTGGAAAATGGACCGTGCGGACGAAGCAGAGCAAACAATAGGTTGTGCGACTTGGCGCACGACCTAAGTCATGGTGCAAGTCATATAAACCACTGTTGTGGCTCAACTTTGTCCGTTTCGTTTCTTATTTCGAGTTTTGGTTTGAGCCATCGTTCTAGGGATACTTTAGATGGTTATAGAAAAAGACTTTTGGGAGGATTAAGTTGAGTTAACACCTTCCTTATCTTGGCTAATTTAGGTGTTCGGTTTGAGCTTTCTAACTGTTAAGCTTGAGGTGGAATACGAAATGCCAGGAGAGTTCTCTTACACTGAATTTTATAACTCGTGATCATTTTTAAATGCTTTTGAGCATTGCTTATGGTTTTGTGCACTAATGATTTTGCTATGCATAATTTATCATATTGTACATTTGATGTAATTGAGCTATATGTGGCTATGTGGGGTCTATGGAGTTGCACAGTAGGCATATGGTACATTGAGATAGTGATATCTCTTGGGAGTGATAGTCAGTATGCCTTAAATTTGTTTCTCGAGCACATTGGATAAACATCTACTAGAGGCCTACATTGTAATTGTCAAGGGGTTTGTAATGTTATGGCTATAAAAGTTGTGCAATGTTCGTGTGATGGGAATGTGCTCTAACTTTAATTGAGTATGATTGTTTCCATTGTTGGCTTACTCAATATTTCAACTGCTCTTAAATGTTGAAATGGTGTTGAAGGGAATTTACAAGACCTTATGATCTAACTCTCGTTTTTATAAATTAGAAAGTATCTGCAGGGAAGTATCAAGTAGAGAATAGCTCAAAGAGGAAGGGAATATGTGATCCTCCCGAATCCCGATGGACGGCAAGCCGACTTAGTTTCTTCTGTCCTTAGTTTGTAATAATTCGCAACTGTGGATTTATGTTTTCCGCTGCAAACATTTGAGATGTACTTAGAAACCTTATACTTATCCCGCGGAAGGGGTTAGATATTTGCATATATATTTGAGGAAGTTACATTTTTGGTCCCTGTAATCTACACTTTTATTTACTCAAAAGTACATAAAGACTAAAAAACCCCTCATCTAACAAAAAAGAAATTAATGACCGTTTATGGAAGGGACCAAATCCGATCTTTTTTTAAAAGCACAGTGGCCAAACTATAGTTTCGAAACTGCGGGGACGAAAAGTGCTAGTTTCGAGACACCACACGGGCCCAAATTTGTAGCTTAATAAAAAAGTGTCATATAACAATATGTTACATCTGACGTTTGACATAGACAATGATATACCATTAAAACCTAGTAACTTGTGTTACATCATCTTAAATCAAATCAAAAAGTTATTGTTGTATTGAGTAAGTTTTTCAAATTATAATACATTAATAAAAGATAACTTAGAACTATGTTGTAATAATTAAAATAGAATGTTATAATCATATTTTTTTAAGTGGGTTACTATTTTATGTTGTTTGTTATAAACC
>NW_020204516.1:10581-11630 GCF_001531365.2 Cynara cardunculus var. scolymus
CTGTCATACAATTTTTTTCATCGATAGTCTGTAATTGGAACCATAACTCTTATTTATTCAAATTGTATTAATATGTAAAGACCAAGTGTAACTTATATCATCGTTAAATCTTATCTTATAAAACCAATGAAATTTCAAAATCGTTAAAATTAATGGCTCCTACCACATCCTGCAAAATAGACAACTAGTATAATATAATATGTAAGTAATTAATTGTTTGTTATGAATGCCAATAAGGAGGATAAGGGTGGGTAAACCTCTTGTCCAATAAAAAGAAAGTATGGGAAAACAAATTGTGTTGCAATTATAAAATATTATCCGATAAAATATAAAAAATGATTAAAAATAAGAAACGACCCTTTTAATTCTCAAATGCGTTCCATTCTCCATTGTTTTATATCCATCAATCGTATTTTAATATGTTATTTTTATGAGTCACATGAAACACGATTTTTATATATATGTATTATCAATGGTATAAAGTATTAAATTGAATAACATTACAAATAAAGAAATATGTAACAAAAACTCATATTAATTAATCTAACTGAAAATACACCTCACAATTACAAATTTAATTAAATGCTTTACCCACATTTAATTATTTATTAAAAGTAAATGCATTGAACAACACATGAAAAAATAAAAAGTGATGGACAAAGACAACTAGTATAAAATGTACAATTAAAATACATGAATCTAATAATGAAGCAGCAGAGACACACATAATTGAAACATTTCATCTTCTCGATATATGCATAATGATTCAAAATTTGCTTTTTCATACATATATATATATATATATATATACTAGAAACGTACTCGCGCAATGCAGCGAGATACATCGTGCTTTTAATATTTCATTTTATTATTTATCTCAGTCGATGTTATAATATGGCTTTATGTGATTTTGAGGAAGCGATGATGTTTTTATTTTTGAATAAAATATATGTTTGACGATATCATAAAAATTTGACAAAAAAATATCGATATTAGTATCAAATTAACTATTTGAAATTCCTCATTTTTTGTGTAATTTTTAATCCAAT
>NW_020204517.1:0-547 GCF_001531365.2 Cynara cardunculus var. scolymus
TTAATGTCTTTCCAAAGCAGATGATGGCAGCCGCCATCTGTTGGAATTTGAAGATTTTGGGTGGGTTTAATACCCTTCCCAAGAACAATTATAACCTCGAGTCGTACACCTCCCCCAAGACCGGTTGCATGTCCAAAAATGGCAGCAAATCGGGATGGTTTGACTCTAGATTTCCAGGAATAGAGACAGATAATACCCTAAATTCTCATTTCTTGAGTAAGATCCGGATAAGAAAAGAACACGAATTGGGAGTCTTTAGATTTCGGAAAGCTATAAGATAAAAGATTTGATTTAGAGTTGCATGCAGGACTCAAGTCACCCAAAGGTGTATCGGTTCTTTAAAAAAATGTAAGAACTCTCTTCTTCTCTTTTGAGATTTAAAGGGTTTCTAGGTCACAGATTATCATCTGATGAAGACATATGCATGTCTTCGATGGATAATCTCGCCATCCGAAACTTGAGTTGAGTAGAAAGATTAAAAAAAATAGAAAATTGAACACTTTAAAGGGGATTAGATGACTTTAGGAGCATACCTTTTTGAAGACAA
>NW_020204517.1:5002-6699 GCF_001531365.2 Cynara cardunculus var. scolymus
ATTTTTCATCTCATAAATCGGACATCTCTTGACCGATTTATTCTAATCCGGATAAGCTTTGAGCGATTTAGAATCTGAACGGTTTTTGACTTTGACTATAAATAGTCGACTCATTTTTACTTTTACTTTTTATCTCCATTAACTATTCATCGTCGTCTCCGCTTAAATTTCTGGTTCATCGTTCAAGTTCAAGTCTGTCAATCTCTTCTACTATTTCATTGTTGCTATTCAAGGTTTACATCATTTGATGCCTTATACATATACCTTGATCGTATGGATTAACATTGAACTTGTGGATTGTTTGGACTTAATCTGCTTATTACCTTCATAATCGAATTTAAAAATGAATAATAATAGGATAAACAAAAATATAAAAACAGTTTTATCTTTGTTTGGTTGTGTATTTTGATTTCTTTTTGTGTGTATTTTGATCGTTTTGTGTGTATTTTGATCGTTTACTGTGTATTTTGATTTTTTTAGTACGTATTTTGAAATTTTACTGTGTATGAATTTTTTCGTGTTGAACGAATATTTCACCAAACAAGGTGATCGGAGTTCACTCCGGTCAACCTTAAACCGGTTGATGATTGTCCGATTTAATTTCTTTTCATGATAGACTTGGTATTTTTTTTGAATGTTTTCTTTGTTGTCCGGATTTCTAATCCGATCACAAACCGTTTTTTCTTCTAAGTGTTGGTTTGTTTTGGATGTTGTCCGGACTTCTAATTCGGTCAATTAGTTTCATTTTTTTTTTCTAAGTGTTTGTCTTTGTTTACTTTGAATTTTATTTTAGTTTTGTGTTTTTATTTTTCTTTTTCTATGTCTAGTTTTATTTTTTTTAGAATTTAATATTTTTTTTGTGTGTTGTATTTTTTTAATAATAAAATGGTTTCTAATTTTTTAGAATTTTTTTACAGGTTAGTGGCGGAACAGCGACATCAATCTGACGAGTAATCTCATGTTCCTTCCGTTAGATCTTAGAACATTCCTATTCACCCGCCCAATCAACCTATTCCTTCAGAAACCATTTTTCCTTCAATAAAATACCTTGACATAAAGCCAAACAACCATACTTTCTCTTTTGTGATGCCAGCCGAATACCCAATAATACCAGAAATCTTGAAAGGTCACCCAATAGCTTATGCTTTATCTGCCAATACACCTGTTTCGATGGTGTATCTACAACAATTTTGGGGGTACATTTACTTTAGAAAAGGACGGAGACACTATATATTTCCAAGGAGAAGTAGACGAATATGTTAGTCGTTTGACTTTGAAAAGATTAAGAAAAACTCTTCGTCTGCCTGGTCCTGGATCTACTGGTTTTGAAGACTTCGTCACTGATGAACAGTTATGGATAGATATTAAAATATTAGGATACTCTGCTGAGTTGACTAATCCTACTCAGTTCAAAAGACGATTTCTACCTTTCATATGGCATCTGTTGTTCTCAATTCTAAATAGATGCCTGACATCGAAAACCGCGGGCATAGACACTTGCAATAGTATGTTTCTAAAGTTCTTTCATGGAATTGTCTTTTCAAGAAACTATGACTACACGTTAGTCATATGGAATGAACTGGTAGAGCTGGTTAATGCAAAACGTTTTCCGTCCAAAGCAAGAAAATTCGTGCCTTTTCAGAGATTTTTGCAATTGTTTATCAAGGCCATGATGAATGCAAATGAAGATATTCCAG
>NW_020204517.1:7384-8623 GCF_001531365.2 Cynara cardunculus var. scolymus
CTCCTTTCCAAGCTGAAACACTTAGCCGGGCAACCACATCTGCTACTGACATTCATTTGTTGAATGTTAGTATTGAACAAGACATAACTAGCCCAGCTATGCAAATGCACACCCAACCCATCCACTCAATTGGTTCTCAACAACCAGTTGGTTCCATTTCACAAAGGGATAGAGCTCATATGCTAACTACTTCTCAATTGGAGAATGTAGTTATTGAAACAAGTAGGTCGCTGCCCCAGCCTACGACTTCGATTATGTGCACCTCGAGTCTAGAGCCGATACACTTAGGTACACATGAGTCAGGAGCATCTGTTGCTCCAAGTGCAGTTCTTAGTGAGCTTGCTGGAACGACCAGAGTGGTGTCTTTTGACATTTCACAAGGACATGTCGGAAGTCCTACCAATGCTAACATTATGCCAACATTGAACGTAGGCACAACAGTTTATTCAACTGTTGTTACAACTGGTATTCTAAGTGAACCAGGAGTGAGTTTACCCGACTTCGTGTCAAGGGAATACCTGGACGGCGCCCTAAAGGCTGTTCAAGATAATTTGGATGCTCAAATGGCCAGTCTTAAAAGACTTTTGAAAGGGAAGGAAGTTGTAGAAGAAGAGTCACCATCTATGCCATCACCACCACATGTACCTGAACCGTCAGTACAAGAACAATCGATGGATGAACTAAAATCGTTATTATATGCAAAATTGATGGCATCTCAAAATCCAGATGCTGAGGATGCAGATTTGGTCGGTCTCTTACGACAACAATTAGACGTAAACCCTTTTCTTAAAGCCTCAGAGTTTTTGGCTTTTCAAGATGTGGTTACTTCTAGCTTCTCCAAAGTTAGCAAGTTGATCACATCCAATACCCAAGATCTAAAAAGTTCAATGGATGCCCTAGTTGAACGGATGTCTACCTTAGAAGAAACTTGCAGGTCTCAGGCCATATCTCTCAAACGAAGGCATGACGATCAGGATGATCCAGATAGTTATGAAGGGGAGAGAAAGAGACAGAGATTGGCCGAGACATCTGAACAAGGTGTAAGGGCTGGTGAGGAGCCATCAAGTCAAGACGTTTTTGCTGAAGCTTCTGCCCCGAAATCAGTTCGGGAAAGAACAATTGAGGCCATTGAAGTTGAAGATGAAGATATGGAGACAAGTCCTACGATCAAGCCAATGGTTGAAAAGCCGGCGGACTCCACGGTAGGAACAAGGATGTTATTGGACTTGTCTGCCAATG
>NW_020204517.1:10168-11394 GCF_001531365.2 Cynara cardunculus var. scolymus
GTATAAATAGTATTTTCCTTGTAATTGTCATTACCAAGTGATTAGCAGAATTGTAATCAAGATTAGAGCTGTAATTTTCTCTCTCTCAATTAAATCAATCTTTGATGATATTCTCTCTACTTTTCTATTCATCTTGATTCTTGAAGATCTTATCATGTTTGTATGATTTTTGGACTTCACAGTTTGGAGGATATTTTTTTTCCAGCAACTTTATGAGAAACGAACTCAGTGAACCCATAACGTTCTGACTGACCAGTCTGCTTGTTACATATGAGCTTTATAGATGATACCTCACCGGTCTGAGCAAAGCAAAACTGTAGATAGGTTTCATTTATCCAGTGTTGAAGATCACCGACTCAGATAGTCTTATTATCTTCACTCGAATTCTGTATCTGATTACTTTTTTTGCTATTGTGGTGACTGCTACATTGCTAATCATTGTTGTTGCAGGCTCATTTGGGAAATCATTACTGTTAATCTTGTTCAAGTTTTTAAGTTGTCTGATTTAAGTTGGGTTCATGTCTGTATTGGCAGCAACAATCTATCCAAGCAATAAGGCAGTTTCCCTTTGGTTCTCTGAACAGACACCTGCAGCTGCTCTCTACACTTTTGCATCAGGGAATTCAAGCAATTCAACAAAGTCTTGACTGTTATGGTGATATTTAGCACTCCAAGAATGG
Organism: Cynara cardunculus var. scolymus; assembly: GCF_001531365.2. NCBI lineage: Eukaryota > Viridiplantae > Streptophyta > Magnoliopsida > Asterales > Asteraceae > Cynara > Cynara cardunculus. The sequence goes on from NW_020204517.1 coordinate 10,849, forward strand.
GAGTGTAACTGCCTTGATTTGGGGAGTGTTGCCACAACCAAAGTCTCAAGATATTTACAAACAGTTCTGCCTGCAAGTTGAAACTAAGAGACCTAAAAGGAGCATTATTGGATGCAGACTTTGCACTATTTGTGAAAGGAATGATTTAGTGATAGACTAGGACAAACAAATTGTACTACTTGTGAAAGTGTCTAGTCCAGATTGAACAACCATTGTGGGATCTATGAGCATTTGACTGCAGCTGTACATATATAATCGGTTATTTGTGGGTGGTTGGCTCGGAGGAATTTTAATCATTTGCATAGTTGGAAGTCGTCAGCTCTTGATAGTCCAAAAACAAGGCGAAAGTCTCGTTGTCCTGTTTCAGAAGTTTTATTTTGTTTAGATTTTATTTTTTGGATCATTGTGTTAGCTCTCATCATCTTTGAATGTAAAAGTATCGAAAAAGTAACACAGCAAGTTTTGACAGAAGATGATCTGTCACAGAAGACCGCAGAGGACATTCAACAAAGTATCCCATCATACAAGTCAAAGGTGACAGAACCT
>NW_020204518.1:0-1005 GCF_001531365.2 Cynara cardunculus var. scolymus
AAACCTTCACAGTGTTTTTGCTGTGAAGGTTACATGTAAAAATGTGGTCTCACGGTGTAACACCCTCGAATTTCTCCCTCCCTCAGTCTCCATCCTTTATTTATATTTGTATATATATGTATTTAGGTGTATTAATTATTGGGGAGCCTTTTACTTTAGAGAAGAATTTTGAAGGATTTTGGGGAGCCTTTTTGCTTTAGAGGTGTATATTAAAGGATTTTGGGGAGAATTGTAACACCTTGGAATTTCTCTTTCACTCTCGTCCTTCATTCTTTTCACGTCGGGATTTCTCCCGTCCCATTTGCAAGGTATGCGTCTTTACGTATCCCATTATATATATATATATAGGTGTGTATTATATACTAGAATTTTGGTAGCTCACCTATTATCTTTTATCCTACCATGGAGATTTTCCATACCTTGATAAAAGAAAAAGGGGTTAATCCTCTTACCTTTAAGTTATTAGCTCTAGTATAATAAAGAAATAGGGGAAGGAAAGTGAAAAGACAAAGCAGGAAATGGGTTAGGTGGGAGACATAATGATGCAAAAGTTAAAGAAAGTTGTAGGTGAAAAGAAGTTGATTGATTTTATTATTAAGGCTATTATAAGGGAAAAGATGGAGGTGCTTCTAATGGAGCAAACTATAGCAAACTAATCCTCTTTCTTTCTTGTTATAATTACTTTTTAGTTCCTTTAAYGGTGGGGCTCTAAAGGGTTGAGAGGTGYGTTGGTTCGTGAAAGACTCTTTTGTAATTATAGTCTTGTTACTTTTGAAACGTTGCGTTTTTGATGTTACGGTAATTTGGAGATTTATAGAAATACTCGTCTTTAATCTAGAATAATCTAGATTAGTAGATTGTTATTTATCTTCTTAGTAGCGGAATTGTAAACACTATACTATTACTTTTGTTGGGTGAATTTTTTTTTTATTTATAATTCGGGTTCTCGTCAGATATTTTCGGTTTAGACTATAGATAGTATATATATATATACTATCTTATTAA
>NW_020204518.1:1960-12847 GCF_001531365.2 Cynara cardunculus var. scolymus
TAATATAAAGTATTGATCATAATTAATRAACCATATTCATCTTCCATAAATATTTAAATCATAATAAATAAACTCTCATCATTTACATAAATATCTTAATTTATTTAGTTGCATTAGTTGTACAAATACAATGACTTGTATTTGAAACAAACTCTCTCTCTCTCTCTCTTTATATATATATATATATATATATATATGTATATGTATGTATGAAACTTTGAATTTCATAGTGTATATCGTGTGGAACATAACACCAAAAGCCCTACTTGTTTCTTTCAAGATTTAACACCACCATCTGGAAAATGTTTCTCATCTTCTCGATTCTCCTTATCTCTTCTTTCTCCATTTTGATCGTATTTCTCTTGAAATCGCTTTCGTCTTCTTCACAACCCCACAAAAACCTACCACCATCTCCACCGAGGTTGCCATTGATAGGAAACCTGCATCAACTTGGGTCCACCCCACACCGTGCCCTCCACGCCATGGCACAAAGTTACGGCCAACTCATGTTGCTTCACCTCGGCACCGTACCAGTACTTGTAGCCTCTTCTGCCGATGTAGCTCGAGAGCTCATGAAAACCCATGACTTAATCTTTTCAAACAGACCAAAAACAAACATCATAAACAGACTTACTTATGGCTCCAAAGACATAGCTTTCTCTCAATATGGAGAGTATTGGAGGCAAGCAAAGAGTATTGCAGTCCTCCATATCTTAACCAACAAAAGGGTTCAATCATACCGACAAGTTCGAAACGACGAGACATCGTTGTTGATCGCAAAGATTCAAGAAACCCATGAACCTGTGGTTAATTTGAGTGAATTGCTGATTTCTCTTACGAATAATATCATCTGTAGGGTGGCTTTGGGGAGGACATATGATGGGAAGAAGTTCAAGAACTTGTTAGAAAGGTTTGTGGAGCTACTGGGAAGCTTTAGCATCGGGAGTTATATTCCGTTTTTGACGTGGGTGGATAGGTTGAGCGGATTAGAACGACGAGCTGATGACGTTGCTGAAGAATTCGATGAGTTTCTTGAGGGTGTTATTGATGAACATATCAACAAGACACTGGTTGATATCCATGGCCAAGATATTGTTGATATCTTATTAGAAATTCAAAGAGATAACACCATGGCCTTTCATCTTGAAACCGACGAGATCAAGGCCATCATTATGGTAATCCCTAATACTATATATACTTCTACAATCAAACTACAATAAGCCCATTTCTGGGCGAATAAGCACGAAGTAATAAACATACTAAAGTTATTATGTGAATAAGCCAATTTATCCATTAAACTCGTTAAGCCTCAAGTAAACACACCCTAAGTGCATCCATGTTATGTTTTTGATTTCCTGCAGGATATATTTGCTGCTGGAACTGATGCTACGTTCACGAACCTCGAGTGGGCGATCAGCGAGCTATTAAGACACCCACAAGCAATGAAAAGGTTACAACAAGAAGCATGTGAAATAGGGCAGGGAAGATCGATGATCAGTGAAGATGACATAGACAAGATGCCATACCTAAGAGCCATCCTCAAAGAAACCCTACGACTGCACCCTCCACTCCCCCTGCTCGTTCCTCGTGAATCTACACAAGACGTCAAACTACTTGGCTACGATATAACAGCAGGCACACAAGTGATCATCAATGCATGGGCAATAGGAAGAGATGGTTCGACATGGGTGGAACCCAATGAGTTCATGCCAGAAAGGTTCTTGAACAGTCCTGTTGATTACAAAGGGTTTCATTTTGAGTTGATACCGTTTGGTGCTGGGAGACGTGGGTGTCCTGGCATTCAGTTCGCCATGGTGGTTAACGAGCTTGTTTTGGCTAATTTGGTATACAAGTTTGATTTGGAGGTGGCTGAAGGAAAGGATTTGGATATGAGTGAGACCATTGGTCTTACTGTTCATAAGAAACATCCTATACTTGTTACAAGAACTCCTCATTGCCAGTAAAACTCATAAGTTGAGGTGTTATATATATATATATATATATATATATATATATATATATAGAAAGATCAAACGAAAATGTTAACTATTTAAGAGAATATTAAAGTAGTCAAATCATGTGTAAAATCACAAGTTAGTTTACATTAACGGTCAAAAAAAATGTGCAGGTGACTTTGGGTGCGTTTTCAGGTCATGAAGCAAAGCCATGTGAATCATATGTGATTTTATACGTGATGTTAATATAAAATCATATTTAATTTGACTGTTTTTCTTAAGCTTTTATATATGTACTCTTCTCATTTAAACCCGACTATAGATGTGGACTATGTAATAAATTATTATAATGCATCTAAATAAATTATTGAGAATGTGTTAATTCAAGGGCGACTATTAAAGTTTTCCTTGGTTGAAACACAAATTTATTGGTGCTTTAGATAGTGGGTTTCAGTTTTTTTTAATAATTACTATACTGGAAGGGTACTCACGTAATATAGCGAAATACATTTCGATCTTAATGCTTCGTTTTTTTTTCAGTCGATGCTATAATAAGGTTTATATGGTTTTGAGAAAATGATGATGTATTTATTTTTAAATAAAATATAAATATTAAGATATCATAAAAAATTGAAAAAAAAAATATTCATATTATTTTCAAGCTAACTGTTTAAAATTTCTCATTTTTTTGTGTATTTTTTGAATTCATTTTTTTATTTTTGGTTTAATAATTAATTTTTTTATAAACATACTAATTAAGTATTCTGTTAGAACTCAATTATTATCTTAATTATATTTTAGATTTTTTATATTTAAAATAAGATGTTTATCTTATATTTGATTATGTTTATCTGCAGTTGGTTACATGAATTCAACCATGAAGCTTTAATAAGTTGTAACAATCTTTTAATGAAATATATATATAGACAGATCAAAAATGACGAATAAAAAAAACCAAAAAAATGATAAAAAAATGGACTTCAATAGTAGGGCCAAAAAAACGATTCAAGAAATCTTTTAATTCTCTCTGTTCTACAATAATAAAAGTAGTTTTTTATGTTAAATTAATTTAAGTAACTAATTTATAAAAAGTTCGATCATTTAATCATTTAACATAAAAAGAAGCTCAACGACTTATTCAATTAAAAAAAGTTCAAGCACGTAATAATTCAAAATGAGATAAATTTCTTTAGTTTTCCGAACTTTTCCCTAATTATCTATATTCAATACAAATTGTTTCTATAAATATTTCATTTATTAAAATAAATAATTAACCATAAAAATTAGTTTTTAGATTACACTATTTTAAGTTTTTTACAATAATTACCTTACGACTTTAATACTAATATATATATATATATATATAATAAATATGAATACACACACACACATATATATATATATATATATATATATATGGTATATTTTAAATACAATCATTCTCATTTGTACAACCAATACAACTCAATCAATTGAGATATTTATGGAAATAACGAAAATTCATTTATTATAATTTAAATATTTATAGAAGATTAGTAGAGTTCATTAGTTATGATCAATACTTTATATTAAGGAACAATCAAAATTTTTATGAGATCACATATTTATCAAATTAAATGGACGGTTGAGATAGAGTTGTATTGGTTGTACAAACATAAAAAGTTGCATAAAAACTCACATCTCTCTCTCTCTCTCTCTATATATATAATTATATAATATAACTTATGAGTCGTTTACCAATACTTATCCGGGTAATACCGGCAAAATTCAAAGCTATCAATTACTTATTGGGTAATATTTTAGTCCACAAAAACGGTATCGTATGCAACAATTCACCCGGTAATGCTAACCGTGGTAAAGGTCATCACCATAACCTACCGGGTAAGACTCTCAGTCCTTGCCTTTGCTCTTACCGGGTAACATTCTTGGTCCTTGTAATATTGATTCGGTAAGGTAATGTGACTTGATAAACGCTTACCGGGATAAACATTTAGTAAACGACTCTTAATATATATATATATATATATATATAGAGAGAGAGAGAGAGAGATAGAGAGAGAGAGAGAGATGTTGGTTATTATACAACCCTTGACATTTGTGCAACCAATACAATCTAATCTCAACCGTCCATTTCATTTGATTAATATGTGATTTCATAGAAATTTTAATTGTTTTCTAATATTAACTATTGATCATAATTAATGAATCATATTCATCTTCCATAAATATTCAAATCATAATAAATTAATGAACTCTCATCATTTTCATAAATATCTCAATTTATTGGGTTGCATTGGTTGTACAAATGCAACGAATTGTATTTGAAACAAACACACTTTCTCTCTCTCTCTCTATATATACAAAATAATAATAATAATTAAATATAATATATTATTAAATTAATTTCACGTTTTATGGATTTTAAAGGTGATCCAATTTCCAAACATTAAATAGCCTTAATTAAAAGACTGCCTAATTACTATAGATGGTGAGGGATGTTTAGGGTTGGGGGGATATTTATATACTTTAATTATATATATAGGGGTAGGGGAATATTTATTTAATTTAATTATATAAATTAATATTTATGCATTTAAAAAATTATGCATACTTCTTATTTCCAACATTCCAACTTATTTTATAGTCGTTTTACATTCGTTTCTTAGACTGTATTTGAAACATTATTCAAAAACGTCCATTTTTCCCATATAAAGGTTGCCCCTTTATTCATTCGTTGATACAAATACATGTACGTTTAAGATTACTAACTCGAAAAGAAACACGTCAATATGAATTTTTGGCCGYAGTTATTGTTCCATTTATGGATCACAAACTAGTGATCGTTTCATATATGATACCTAATTCTACTTCTCTCACCCAGGGGCGGATGACCATAGGCCCCTGGGCTTTTTTCTCGATAGAGTGAAGCATCGTCAGTCTATTAAGGTTTTAAGTATAAAATTATATTGGGTCTCTCCACTATTGCTGATCCAGTCCATTTATGTTCCRCCTTTGCTCTCAAAGTTTGTTCAATAGTTTTAGAAAACAACGTTTGTATAAGATTCCGTGATGATTTGTATATATGCTTGATAAACAATTATGCAACTGTCGTTGTGATTTGAGTTTCYTGCGGTAATCACATGCACTAAATGGAAAAGCTATGTCACGTTTTTAAACAAATAAACTCACACACCATCTTCACATTTGATGAGGTTTGAACTCCTGACCTCCTAGAAAGCCAAAAACTCACATACCGCTAGGCCWAAAGCCTTTTCATTATTTATTGTTAGTTGTTAGTTATTATTTGATTTAGGATTTTTGAGTTTGTTATTTTGACTTACGATTTGCTACTCGCTTATTTGATTTATTGGTTTTTTTACAATCTGATTTATTTCTAACTGAATTTAATTATTGGATTCTTGCCTTCTAATTTTTAACCGTAGACTACAAATTTATATGTTTATTAACCATTAAATATCTCATTTTATCTTTCAGTAGGTTTGTTATAAATTAATAGCGTTAACGCCAAATGTCAACATGTTTCTTTTATTACAAATTGGTTTAGTCGTTTGTTTTTCTATTCATCTGGTCCATTATGAATAACTCAAATCTGTATCAATATTTAATGTATTCACTTGCTTTCTATTTGATCGAGATAGTAAAATATATAAATAATAATGTGATATGCTCGGTTTAACCAAATAAGTTATCTTTATTGGGTTAACTAAACCGCTTAAAATTTAAAAACCGAATAACTCACCAATGGGTCTTTGACCTAGCGGTATGTGGGTCTTTGGGGTCAAGGGTTCAAACCTCACCGAAGTTGATGAGGGTGTGTGAGTTTATTTATTCTATTTGCTGTATGTAAATATTATATACTCCAAAAAAAAAAAAAACCATATCGTTGTTTAATTGACCGACACATATTCACTAATATTTTATTTGTTATTTTAAAATAAATAAAATAATAACTCAACTTATTAATTAAAGAAAAATGACATGAAAAAGTAACGTACTTTAACTTCATTCCTATTTTAGATAATGTACTTTTAAAACTTTCATTAATTTTGGTACCTAATATGTAAAGTTTTAAACATTTAAGTACCCGGATAACAGGTTGATGCATTAACCAGTTATCATACTGATGTGGCGAGTGATGTGGTATCCAACTCAATATTATTTGCTGATGTGGTTAATGACATGTATTTTTTTAATTTAAAATTAATCTTTTTTAATCTAAAATTAATCATTAAAAAAAGGTTTTTAACATATTTATAAATCCTATAAAATCCCATAAAATAAAACTATTTCCATAGAAATTTAAAATCTTATATATTTATAGCATTAACAAACTGGTCTCAATTTCGGACCGCCCTACCGATAATTTAAAATAATATATTTTAATTTTTAATTATTTTTCGACAGGTTATCGGTGGACGTTAATCATAAAAAATTAATAAAAATCCTTGAAAATCCGTCGGTAACTTATGTAATTAGAGTTAATAATTTCGTAAATATTTAATTTGTATAATCCGCCGAAAATATTGTCGGAATATAAATAGTGACGTTTTTCTGACGGCAGTCAAATTGACACTTTTGTTGTCCGCTAGAAATTCATCGATAATTTTCCGACGAATTTTTCTGTCGAAAATTTCACTGAAAATACCTGATTTTTTTAGTGGTGAATGCTGTAGATGGATAATGATGTTATGAAGCCCATTTTGAAGATAATGGATTGGAGATTACAAAACGACTGCAAGTGTATCACTTATGTGTGGTGGTTCCTTTTTTCTTATTTTATTTTTAATATTATAAATTATAAATAAAAAATAAAAAATAAAAATAAAGTATATATGATATTGATTTAATCCCTCCTTTTGTTATCTATTATATATTATAAAATATTTGATAAAAAATTTTAAAAACTGTGTTTTATGCATAAAGTATTGTTTATTAATGCATATTATTTAAATTTAATATTACAAGTAAATTGTACATAAATCTTATTAAGGCTTCATATTTGAATTCGTATAACTAACTGCAGATAAACATAATCAAATATTAAATAAACATCTTATTTTAAATATAAAAAATCTAAAATATAATTAGGATAATTATTGAATTATAACATAATACTTCAGTTATAATATTTATAAAAAATTATATTATTAAACCTAAATTAAGATTATTTGTTACTAAACCTAAATTAAATTATAATTAAAAATTTGAATTAATAAAATTACACCAAAACACAAGAACTTTTAAAAAGGTTAATTTGATACTGATATCGATATATTTTTTTTTCAAAATGTTATAATATTTTTAAATTTATATTTTATTCAAAAATAAAAACACTCTCACTTTCTCAAAACCACAAAAAACCGTATTATATCGACATAAAAAAGAATAAAACAAAATACTGAAATCAAGATATATCTCGATAAATTGCACGAATACCCTTCTACTTCATAAGAATGAAACTAAAAAAATTATAAATTTAAAATAAAATAAAAGAGTAAACTACAAATTTGGTCCTTGTGGTTTGTCGTAAATAACATTTTTCATCCCTGTAATTTCAAATTACAAGATGGTCATCACGGTTTGCCAAAACATTTCTGAATTTGGTCTCTCTATTTAACGACCATTAAAAATTCCATCAAATGAGAGACATTTTCGTCCTTTTATGAATTSTTTTGTCTTTTATCCAACTAAAATCGATTTTATGATGTTGATCCTTGTGGTTTTCAGTTGGTTAAAAGAGAAAAAGATCAACAAAAGRACAAAMATATATTTTATTCAATGGAATTTTTTAAGAAAATTTAGAGAGAACGAAGAAATTTGAACGTTTTTGCAAACCACGATACTCGTGTTATAGTTTTGAAACTTTAGATACGAAAAATGTTATTTCGAACAAACCATAGGGACCAAATTTGTWGTTTACTCAAAATAAAWTGAATCCTTATATTGTACACCATATGCAATAGAGGTGCTCAAAAAACCGACCGACCCGATCAACTCAATCCAACCCAATGTGATATAACCCAACCCGAAGCAACCCGATTTCTAATCGAGTTGTAAAATTGTCAAACCATAGGTATTGGGTTGATATTGGGTTATTATTATTTGAAACCAACTCAATCCGATGAACCTAATATCTTTCTATTTCTTGGATTTAATATGATTGTTGAATTTTTATTAATATATATACATTAGACAATTACACTATCATGTATGCTTTTCATATATACATATTTTCAATCTATTTATATATCTATATAACTCATTCATATATATGTTTAGTAACTGTGAACATATATATGTAAATTGAGAAAATTAAGTGAATGTGATATACGTAAGAAACATGGATAAGTTGTATCAAATGRTTGATGATGAAAAAGAAATTATGAGTAGAGAAATAACATATTCAAAAGTTAAAAGAATATTTTTATATACCAAAGTATCAACCCGACTAGCCCGTACGKGTTGGGTTGGGTTGGGTTAAGATTTTTCCAAACYCCAAGCATTGGGTTGGGTTGTTCAAATGTSTTTAACCYGATCAACCCAACCCACGAGCACCCTAATATGCAACATATAATACCAAAACCTGTGCTTGTTTTTTTCGATCAACGAAATATCTTTTAGGGGCCGTTTACCCAAATGTTTACCCGATAAGTGCTTATCGATAGGATTCAACATTATAATTTATTTTGTTACGTAAGATTTTAGTACATCAAAACATATCGAATGCAACAAGTTACTGGGTAAGTGCTTACCTGCGTAAGAGTCGTCATCCTTACTTACCGGGTAAGACTCCATTTTTTCATTGCTCTTACCCGGTAAGATTCTTGGCTCTTTTCATGTTCATCCGATAAGGAAATTTATCCGGTAAGCACCTACCGAGTAAGTGTTTAATAAACGGCCCCTTAGTTTCCAGTTATTTATCTTCTCTTTTGTTTCTTTTCTCATTTTGGTCTGTGTTCTCTTCAAATCAATTTCATCTTCTTCAAAMCTTCATAAAAACCTACCACCAATGCATCTCCATCAAGGTTACGATTGATAGGAAACTTGCATCAACTAGGCTCGAACCCGCACCGTAACCTCCAAGCCATGGCTCAAAAGTACGGTCAACTCATGTTGCTTCGCCTAGGCACTTGTAGCCTCTTCAGCTAATGTGGCTCGATCGAGAGATCATGATCTAATCTTTTCAAATAGACCAGAAATAAGCATGAATGGCAGCAGACTTACTTATGGTTCAAGAAACATAGCATTCTCGCAATATGGACAGCATTGCAGTGGTCCATCTYCATCTTCTAACCAACAAAAGGGTTCAATCATACCGACCAAGTACGCGAATACGAGACGCTTATTTTTTGCTTCTAAAAATTCAAAAAAACCGAGAATCTGTGGTTAATTCAAGAAAAATTGTAATGAAGGTTTTTATGAAAACCTTTCTTATCCAATTTTAATTTAAAACTGTAACTTTATATATATAGATTATTATATATATTATAAAATTATTAAAAAATTAAATACAAATTTATTAGTTTTCATTTTTTTTATATTAATTTTAATTTGTTAATATCGAAAATAAGAAATAAAATTTGAAGATTGAGTAACGCTTGAAAAAAATTGAGGATACGTTGTGGAATGTAGGAAAAAACAAAACAAAATTAATAAATATATTTTATAATTATTAATTTATACTTTTTATATCAATTTTAACTTATATACTCTACAGATTGATTAAAATTATAATATAAAATGATTTAAAAAAATAATAAAATAATAATTAAAAACATTAATAAAAAAAGAAAAGAATATAAGGTTGAAAAACCTAGATTCTTATCACATTCACAAGTTGCAATTTAAAGGCAATTGATGATGAAGAAAACAATGGTGGTGTTTTCAAGTTATTGTCATCATAAAGACAGAAGCAAGTGTGTGTATATATATATGTAGCGTTAGATTCACATAAGAGCAACCTGTTTTTATGAAACTTGTAAGACCAGTTTTTTTACATTTTAAACTTCATAATAGAACAATGTTAAGGTAAGAAAAAGTCAAACCTTCACAACAGAAACACTGTGAATGTTACTTTCACATCATGTTACTTTGAAGTTTCAAGTGTAAAAAAATGGTCTCACGGGTCTCATGAAAACATGCTGGTCTCACGTGATATCAAATATATATATAGGGTTGGGTTCACGTGAGACCAAATGTTTTTCGTGAGACCCGTAAGACCAATTTATGTTCATTGATCAACATTATAAACTTATGATCTAATGGTCTAAAGTTGCAAGGTGGCAATTTTGTAATTATTGAGAAATCTCGTGGCGTTTATGAATGTTCAGATCTGACGATTGTAGATCTAATCCAAGGGTTGAAAATTGGTCTTACGGGTCTCACGAAAAACCATTGGTCTCACATGATCCCAAGTCTATATATATATATAGGGTCAGGTTCAAATGTTAACCAAAGTTTTTGTGTTAACTTTGTTAACCGATCTTGGCCATTCAATCTTTCAATAAACGGTTATGATTAATCATGATAAAAACTTATTATTTTTAATTTAAAATTTCATAAAGATAAGTGAACAAAGTTGAAAAGGGGATTTAGGTAAAAAAAAATTATGTAACTCCCATATCATTAATTAATTGGGAGTTACAATATAAAAAATTCTATGATTTTTTTGTTAATTTATTTTGGTTAATGTAAGAACCATATGAACACAACTATATATATATATGAACCATTGTGTCAAATGAGAACAAAAATTTGACATATATATGAACTTGGACTGCATAGCATTTATGAACACAATATGAACATAATAAGAAAAACTGTTATACGAAAGGAAATAAGTAAAAAAAATATGTATGAACACGATATGAACAGATTGTGAACAATAGTTCCTTCATTATAAACACATTCA
>NW_020204519.1:0-1188 GCF_001531365.2 Cynara cardunculus var. scolymus
GGTACCCCATGCATTCAAATATAGATCTAGTGGCATACACAGATTCAGATTATGGAGGATGCCAAATTGACAGAAAGAGCACCTCTGGGAGCTGCCAGTTCCTAGGAGGAAAATTTGTGAGTTGGTCATCAAAGAAACAGAACTGTGTTTCAACTTCCACTGCAGTGGCCGAATATGTGGCTGCTGCGAGTTGTTGTTCACAAGCTCTGTGGATGCAGACCCAACTTCGCGACTATGGCTACTCTGTCAAGAAGATCCCCATTCTCTGCTATTCGAAGAGTGCAATTGCAATATCAGCCAACCCTGTTCAACACTCCAAGACAAAACACATCGACATAAGGTACCATTTTCTTAAACATCAAGTTGAGGAAGGTAACATCGAGTTGTACTTTGTCAAATCTGAATTTCAGTTGGCTGACCTCTTTACGAAAGCCCTAGACGAGAAAAGATTTAACTTCCTTTTAGGAAAAATAGGAATGTCATGTCCAGAGTCTTAAGTGATGGTCGTTTTTCAATACTTTATTCTTTGTGTACATATTTTTTTTAATTCATTTATGTACATATCGTTATATTTCTTGAATAATCTTTTCACTTGATTCTTTAGTTAACAGGTTTAATCACGCAGAGACTTGCATGGTTAAGGGGGAGTTGTTGTTTTCTCAAGATAAAACCTCTAGAAGAATAAAAGTTTAGTTCACAGAACTCTTTTCACAGAACCTCTGTGACTGTTTACAGAGTCTCTTTGAACAGATCTTCTGTGGCACATCTTCTTAAGGATTTTAAAATGGTTTTTATTCGAGGGGGAGCCAAGGAAGCTGGCTCAGAGGGGGAGTTTTCTAAAACTTAAAACCACAGAAAGTGCAAAAATCGTTTAAAGTATATTGTTCTCAGAGGTCACCTCATCAGAACCTCTGGTGCTTCTAACAGAGGCCCTGTGAGTTGAGCTGAGCAAATACTCATCTCTCTGTGGATTTTTACAAAACCCATTTAGGTATAAAGGTGAAACACTTGAAAGAAGGCCTGACACATATCACAGAGGCTCTATAACCCTTACGCCTCTGACAGAACTCTCTTAATAGTTCTCGTCTATTGATATGGTGCGCGTGGTTCTGTGGATAACGGTAACAATTCACACACGCGTGTCAGAAAAAGGGAGCGCACGTCATCAATCGCGCGTCTTCCCCATAC
>NW_020204519.1:4635-6883 GCF_001531365.2 Cynara cardunculus var. scolymus
CGTTCGACACTTTGCAAGGATCTGTCAAACCTATTCTTGCAGAGGGGTCAACCCAGAGGCCCATACTAGAAGAGGATGAACCCAAGATGGCAGAGGACCCGACAATAGGAAGGGTGGATGAAATCTTTGAATCGATGAGCAAGATTCCATTCCCTAAACGCCCTACAGAGCCTCTTTCTACCCCAGAAGAAATTCTTGTGTGAAAGTACTCTGCCAAAGACATTGAACCTCCTTATGATCCAGTGATTACCGGAATTCCTTCTGCCTTCGCCAAATTCAAGTTCTCCAGACTTACAAGGCCGCGTGAGCAAGTCTTCACAGAGACTCCTATTGCTTCACTTGTGACTATCTCTCCAAGGACTCTGCTGAAGAAGTCTATCCTTTTTGCTCAATTTGTTGTGAAAAGGAAGGATGGAACTCTTTACAAGTTCACAGACGCTGACTTTCATAATCTTTGTGTGTATGATGTCATTTACATGCATAAAATACTTAACATCTACATGGAAAAGAGGTCTACCTATTCCATGTCGCTCATAAGGTTGATAGAAGTTATGCGCGCACAAGTCAAGTACTACAGCCAGAAGGACTTCGAGCTTGCAATGAGGTTAGTCCATAAAGATCTAAAGATCTCTCCTCCTAACAGCAGGCCAAGTTGGATTCATAGGCATTCACCAAACACCATCATTCACAACCCCATTTATGGATTTGTGTTTTTGGGCAAAGACAAAATCCTACGCGTCTATGATCCAACAGAGACACACAAGTTTTCAACAGAGACACTTGAATGGATCTTCAGAAAGSCAGCGGCAGAACTGGACAAAGGGCATCTAAGGTTGAATGAAGTGTCAAAAGTCTTGGAGTCAATCAAWATTCAAATCAACTTCAGAGAATGGATGTTTGAAGTCTACAAAACCATCAAGTCATATTTGACCTATCCAGTAGATGACTTCCCAGAATCYGAAGTTGGTTAAACCTCTGTAAAAGTATATGGCCTGTATCAAACTCTATCTTTTACGTTTTGTAATTTCTTTTCAGTCAATTCATTTCGAGGATGATGTTTAATCTTCTCTTGTAATGCCTTTCAATTAARTCATGTTCTTGCACTTAATAGCTTAGTTTACTTTTCCATACTTAGGGGGAGATTGTTAGCTCTCATTCCTTTAATGTAAAAGTATAGAAAAAGTAAAACAGCAAGTGTTGACAGAAGCTGATCTGTTACAGAAGACCTAAGAGGACAATCAACAGAAGAAGCTCTTTTGTACAAGGTTAACGTGACAGAACCTCTGTCTTCATCCACAGAGGTTCTGGAAACTTGTTCTCTGCTAAGTCAATGTTACAAGACAAAGACGACAGAACCTCTGTCGTGTCTCACAGAGGTTCTGGAAGATGTTCCTCTGCTGCATACGCTTCGAGTCATATCCAGCAGAGCCTCTGTGATGTTTCACAGAGGGTTTGCAGCTAGTCTTCTTTGTAGATTATCTTTAGCTAGTTTTAGTTAGGTCTTTTAGCTGCTCGTGTCTTCCACGTGATCTTGTCTGTATTCTGTTTCAGATTAACGGCTTAGATTTAATTGCTTTAGGTCGTGTTTGGAAACGGTTATTTGCTTGTATAAATAGCAGTGTAGGCCTTTGTATTTNTGGAAACGGTTATTTGCTTGTATAAATAGCAGTGTAGGCCTTTGTATTTCGTGTGCTTCCAGATTTGTAATCGTCGACATTTTCAATCAATTGAAAATCTTTTGAAGCAATTCTCTTTGTGTTAATTATTTGTTCTTCATTGTGTTCTTACTGTTTCTACCTGTTTGATTGATATTGTTTCCGCTKCTCTWCTACTGTCAAACCGATCATTCAAGTAAGTTTTAGTACCAAGAATTGAGTTATTCGATCTAACATAATACTTATGGGGTCTAACATAACCAGAAATTCAAGAATCTTAACAACAAAAAGAACCTATTCAATCTAGTCAACCAGATGTTCTTCCACCAGAAGACTTTGAGCTTGACTCRGAAGGTTTTATTTATGGTTGATAGAATGAAGACCTGAAGTGAGTATATAAAATGTAAAATGAGACATTGGTTAAATATGTTTTATTAGCYGACCATCTTATCTAGAAAAAAATATATTTATAAAGACGATGAGGGTGTCTTCGATAATAAAAGAGTTCATTGGCTAAATATGTTTTTTTATCGAACCTTCTTTTGCAAAAAGATCTATCCGTTAAAAAATTTAAGAAGAAAAATAATTTTTTT
>NW_020204519.1:7678-9285 GCF_001531365.2 Cynara cardunculus var. scolymus
AAAAGAGTTCATTGGCTAAATATGTTTTTTTATCGAACCTTCTTTTGCAAAAAGATCTATCCGTTAAAAAATTTAAGAAGAAAAATAATTTTTTTATTAACTGGATATCCAACCCGCTATGCAAGCCGACTAATCTCAGGACGACTACCTGCCTTGCAGATAGCCCGGAGTCACYGCATTTGAACCTCCATGGCCAAAAGGGGATTGTTAGACCCCAACCTATGAAAGTGTAAGTAAGAAGTCTCTTACTCTATTCAAATAGAACTTAGTCTATTTTAAGCGGTCTGGACTAAGGGCTCTCATACAGAGGATTAAGAACCAGAGCTCTTACTCAAGAGTGAAGGTTCCATTCATACAGATCCCACGCTCTATTCCCGTGGATGATTAATCCTTATGCACCAAAAAGCATAAGCGCTTGACACAAAGCTGCAACTCCAAGACCCAGAGCCTCTGCATAGTACATGTAGAGCTTCTGTATGTTACAAGCAGAGCATCTGGTTACTTTCTCCATGGAACGCGCATGCAAGTCCAGACATTCTCGCAAGCGTCTAACAGATTTGAGGCGGCTTGACCAAGTCTGCTTCGCTTTTCAAGGGAAGTCAAAGATAAGGATGCAGATATTTCAGCTCAGAGTTTCAAGCCTAATTTATAGCATAGTTGTTAGACATAGGCGTATATAAGGAGGCTTCCTCCTCAGGTTCAAATTACCTGAGTGAGCCGACTTATACTTTAGCGAATTCTTGTGAGATTACGATTGTTGATTGTTCTTTACATTCTTCAATAAAAGCATTCGACATATTCAAGTCTTTTCATTATTTTTACATTCACTTTGAATATTTCATTTAATCATTCTTGATACAATGTTGGTTGTTCATTCTTATTATTTATAAACTGTGGTTTTTGACAAATTAAGAGTATCTGGGTTCCAACAATTGGTATTAGAGCCTGCTAATCAAATTCATTGATTAGTCGATCGATATCCGTCTAGATTCCACTCTTAATTCTTCTGATTATTCCTTTTAAATGGATTTTCACTCCTATTTTCTTCGTTTTAAAACGTTTGCTTTTACGTAATCTGGAAATCATTTTTATGTCGATCATTTTTCTCGTCAAATCTTCGTCTCAAAAATTTTAATCGAAAATGTCGTCTCAATCATGGAACTCCATGTATAGTGCTGGTTCTTTAACTAAACCTCCGACTCTCATTAGGAAAAAATATCCCAATGGAAGATTCGGATGATAAACTTTTATGAGGTTCTAGACCTCGAACTTTACGAGTCAATTCTAAATGGCCCATATGTCCCTACAACCATCATTCCTCATATTCCTGCTGCTGGAGACACGGTTGAGGTACCTGCCAGGCGTATATAAGGAGGCTTCCTCCTCAGGTGTTAGCTCTCATTTCACTTAATGTAAAAGTATGGAAAAATAAATACTGCAAGTGTTGACATAAGAGGTTCCACCACAGAGGACCAACAACAGAAGGTGTTCTATCGTACAAGTGAAGTGTGACAGAACCTCTGTTGTCTACCACAGAGGTTCTGGAAACTGGTCCTCTGTTATCAAAGCATACAAGTCAAAGATGACAGAACCTCTGTTGTCTATCA
>NW_020204519.1:10120-11821 GCF_001531365.2 Cynara cardunculus var. scolymus
CTCCCACGCTCATACGTGAGGAGTACCCACAGTGGAAAGTTAGAATGGTAAATTTTCTGGAAGGCATTCATCCACGGATTTGTGAATTTCTGTATAATCCTCCCTATGTTCCCATGAATTTAATTCCTAGAGTACCAGCAACTGGAACAACACCAGAAATTCCCGAGCACTTTGAACCACGTCCTGAGGTGAACTGGAGCGATGAGGACAAGATCATGGTCGAGTTAGGAAGTAAATGTAAAAGATTGTTGATTTTGGCTATTCCTAATGAAATCTTCAAGTGCATTGATCATTGTCAACTGTCCGTGGACATCTGGGCAGAACAGGAGAATCAAATCGAAGGAGGAAGGAAAACGCTTAAAAACAATCGATCAATCTGCATCGATGAGTATCATAGCTTCAAGGCAAAAGACGGTGAGTTGCTGTCAGACACATACTCGAGACTGAACACGTTAATCAGCAACTGCAAAAGGTATGGTGTCACAAGAACGGCAGAAGTGAATAACTCTTTATTCTTGAAAATCCTTGGAGTTGAATGGACGCATCTCACAATGTCCATGAAAGCCACCCTAGACCTGGAATTGTGGACTCTAGCAGACCTGTAAGAGAGCCAAGAGCCACAAGTTCTGCAGATGAAGAAGAACTACGGTGGCCCTCTGGCTTTAGTTGCAGAGGACGGATGCTCTGGGGAGGGAAAGGAGGCACAGAAGGAAGAGAAGGAGAAGAAGAAGAAGAAGAAGAAGAAAGTTTTGATTGCAGAGAGTGATGACAGCTCTGAGGAAGAAATCTCCATGAAGGAGATGATGAAAACTCTTGCCTTGATCACTAAAGAGTTCAGGAAGGGTGGAGAGAGAAAAGAGTTTAAAAGTGTCAATCGAAGAAACTTTATAGAGGGAGAGAGATATGAGAAAAGAGAGAAGGAACAKAAGCCCTTGCAGAGGGTTGAAGAGCAAAGGAAGGAAGATCCTAAAGATGGCTGCTTCAAATGTGGCAAACCATGCCACTTTGCTGCAGACTGCTAGTCTAAAGGGCCAAAGGCACCGCAGAGGGGTCCTAAAGATGCAACCTTCTATAAAAAGAAGGTTGAATACTATCAGCAGAAGTCTCTGCTAGCTCAATCGAGTGAGCTAGTAACTGACGAGTCCTCTAACGAAGACGAACAGAAGGGTCTTCTCGCGTGGGAAGACTCGAACATAGAGGACGAGCTCTTCTGTGGGATGGCAGATATCAAGTCAGACTCCTCTGACAGGAACGACCAAGAGGTTTCTACTTCCTCCTCTTCTGAATCTATTGATCTTTTCACRGAGATCATCGATAACCTCGACTCATGTCATTTGGAGCATTTCAATCTTATTGAAAAACTTTCTCTCTGTGAAAAAGAAGTAATTCTGCTCACAGAGGAAAGAAATCGATTTTTTAAAATGTTCGAAGAAGCGCAATCCAAGTTTATAAACWTAGAAAATTCTTCAAAACAAAAGCTTGCCAAGGTTGAAAAAGACTTCAAAACTAAGGTGAAAGAGTTAAGGCAGATAGAGCATGAGAAATGCAATATTACTTCTGTTAAGGAATTTTTTCAAAAAGAAAGAGAATTTTTACACCAGGACGTGCTTGACAGAGAGCTAAAAATTAAGAAATTTCAAGAGGCTCAAAACATTTACAAAAAGATTAAGGTCAATTTGGGCAGAAGAGGTCTAGGTTTCT
>NW_020204520.1:0-1053 GCF_001531365.2 Cynara cardunculus var. scolymus
CCATTAACGAAGTTGACCAAAAAGAATGTGAAGTATGAGTGGGATGAAGCACAAACTAAAGCTTTTCAGATGTTAAAAGATAAATTRTGTACWRCACCAATTCTATCTCTGCCAGATGGAGTGGAAGATTTCGTGGTATATAGTGATGCGTCAAAATTGAGTTTGGGTTGTGTGCTGATTCAACGTGGAAAGGTAATAGCTTATGCTTCCTGACAGTTAAAAGATAATGAGAGACAATATCCTACTCATGATATGGAGTTAGCGGTAGTAGTGTTTGCTTTGAAAATATGGAGACATTATTTGTATGGAACGAAGTGTCAAATCTTTACAGATCATAAGAGCTTGCAACATCTATTTCATCAGAAAGATCTGAATATGCATCAGAGAAGATGGTTGGAATTGGTGAGTGATTATGATTGTGAGATTTTGTATCATCCAGGCAAAACAAATGTAGTAGTTGATGCGTTAAGTCGACAAGAGAAAAGCGGAACGATCAAAGCTACAGCTTTACGAGTTGAGTTATTACCCAGTATTTAAGAAGAGTTACAAGAATTTCAATATGAAGCAATGAAAGAGGATAAGATCAAACGTGAAAGATTGGGTGGATTAATATTTGATTTGATCACGGAATTTTGGAAATTTCAGAACATAATTTGGGTACCATGTTATGGTGATCTCAGAAAGCGTATCTTGAATGAAGCACATCAGTCACATTTTGCGATACATCCAGGTACAAATAAAATATATCGGGATTTAAGACAACATTATTAGTGGCCAGGGATGAAGAGAGAAATTGCTAAACATGTTGAACAGTGCTTAACTTGTCTCCAAGTAAAGATTGAACACCAACGTCCTTATGGTAAGCTACAATCTTTGGAAATTCCGGTTTGGAAATGGGATCATWTTACTATGGATTTCATAACCAAATTACCGAGAACATCGAAARGATATGATGCGATATGGGTGATAGTAGATCGGTTATCTAAATCTGCACACTTCTTACCTATAAAAGAGTCATATTCGATGGAGAGATTAGCAAAGTTGTACCTTGAT
>NW_020204520.1:1878-3221 GCF_001531365.2 Cynara cardunculus var. scolymus
CAGATAAAATTGGGGTAATACGAGAACAAATGAAAGCGGCACAAGATAGACAAAGAAGTTATGCAGATAAACGTCGAAAACCGATTGAGTTCCAAATAGGTGATAAAGTGATGTTGAAAATATCACCATGGAAAGGTATAATACGTTTTGGAAAGAGAGGAAAGTTAAGTCCAAGATATGTCGGACCATTTTCTATTATTGGGAGAGTTGGAGAAGTGGCCTATAAGTTAGAACTTCCGGTAGAATTAAGTGGAATACATGACASGTTTCATGTGTCAAATTTGAGGAAGTGTCTAATAAGTCCAGATGTGGTAGTACCATTACCTGAGATTAAGGTAGATGAAAAGTTATGTTTTGAAGAAACCCCTGAGCAGATTACTGATTATAAGCTGAAGAAGTTACGAAATAAAGAGATTGGGTTAGTAAAGGTTCAGTGGTGTTATCATAAAGGGTCAGATACCACTTGGGAACCAGAGTTGGAAATGCGAATGAAATATCATTACTTGTTTGCTTAAGTGAATTCCGGGAAGGAATTCTTTTAAGGAGGGAATATTGTAATAGTCTGGTTATTATTTTGGTTACATACATATATATATAAAATATATATATGTATGTATGATATATGTGTGTGTGTAGTGATTATTTTAAAAAGAAGAAAATGTAGGTCGGCTAGTGAGCCGTCCATAACCTTCTTTGTGAATTTGTGGTATAAAAAGCCTTTGTGAAGGAAAAAGGCTGTCATTCACTTTTGTTACTKTTGAAATTCTCTCTCAAATACTGAAGAATCTGCACAGGAAGAGGAAAGTCTCTAAAAGCTTTGAATCTCATTTCAAAAGGTGAGTGTATAGAGCTTTGAATATGAATWRCTTTCATACAAAKTGAGAAGCATTTAGATCTGTTTATTATGAGTTTGGATGCATTTTATGATGATACTCGTGTAAACCGGCCAAGTGGTGTCCGGATTGTAATCCRGATACTTAAACCGGATGTGCTTTGTCYGGATATCTATTAAACCRGACAAGAAGTAAACGRATTATGTTTTAAACCGRGCAAGAGGTGACCGGATAATTTGTAAACCGCTTAAAGAATCATGTGATGTATTGACCGRATTGCTAAACCGGTCAAGAGTTGTACSGTGTGTTGACCGGTTTATATTAAACYGCTCAAAGGTTAAATTGTATATTGTCCGGTTTAACTTAAACCGGATGACAAAGGAAGTGAASTGGYGTCCRGATTTCTATAYWGGACAAAGATTGTATTTTTAAGTGTTTATAATGACCGGATTGCTAAACCGGACAAAGAGTTGGTTTATTTTCAAAGAATGTTGTCCGGACTTCTAATCC
>NW_020204520.1:4186-6364 GCF_001531365.2 Cynara cardunculus var. scolymus
TATATTTTATGCAAGTTTTAAAAATTATTTGGAGTGCTTGGCATTATATAATAGAATGGCTAAAATCGGGCATTGGTACCGAAAACGGGCATTTTTCGCGCTTTTTGCGTAACGAAATGCATTTTTTTTTTAAATATTCTTAAGGGAACTCATGTAAATTGAATACTTTTAATATCATTTCATGATCTTGTCTTATCAGTCTGATAGGCAGAATCGGGACCTGCCAATATCGTTAAATCGGTTGCGCGCGCAGAACCCAAAGTTGTCTTAAAAATGCCAAAGGCAATATATTGAGCTATAATTTACCAAAATTAACTATTTGGGATATAATATTAATATATTCACTGTACAGAACCCTGTTCCATTAATAAAATCAGTTAAAGTAAGTGCTAACCTGAGGTGGGAAGTTGAGGGTTGTCACAGTCTCCCCCGGTTAAAAGAATTTCGTCCCGAAATTCAATTTTTTTTTGACATGCGGTCACCCGTTCTAGTAAAGAGATAAGGGTATTTCTGTTTCATAAAGTCCTCACGTTCCCAAGTGTATTCCGGTCCATGCCTGGATTTCCAGTGAACCTTGACGATCGGGATTTTACTCCTTTTGAGCTGCTTAACTTCCCTGTCGAGTATCTCTTCTGGTTCTTCAACAAAGTGAAGAGTTTTGTCTACTTGAATTTCTTCCAAGGGAACAATTTGAGTTTCGTCGGCTAAACACTTTTTAAGGTTCGAAACATGAAACGTGCCATGAATCTCGCTCATCTCTTCGGGTAACTTGAGCTTATATGCGACGGGACCAACTTTGTCAATAAATTCAAAGGGTCCAATGTTCCTAGGGCTCAATATACCTCTTTTACCAAACCGCACTAAACCTTTCCAAGGKGATACTTTCAAAAGCACCTTGTCTCCCACCTGGAATTCCAATGGTTTCCTACGGTTATCAGCATAACTTTTCTGACGATCCCTAGCAGCCTTGAGTCTATCTCTGATGATAACAATTTTGTCGGTCGTCTCTTGAATTACCTCGGGTCCTGTCAGTTGACTATCCCCGATTTCCACCCAACTAAGTGGGGATCGACATTTTCGACCATACAAGGCTTCATAGAGGGCACACTGGATACTATTGTGATAACTGTTATTGTAGGAAAACTCTACCAATGGCAAATGGTTATCCCAGTTTCCTCCAAAATCCATAATGCATGCGCGCAACATATCTTCCAATGTCTGGATAGTTCTCTCACTTTGACCATCTGTCTGCGGGTGATATGCCGTGCTCCAATCCAAACGAGATCCTAATGCTTAGTGCAATGACTGCCAAAATCGTGATGTGAAGCGACTATCCCTATCGAAGATAATGGAGATGGGTACCCCATGATGGGAAACCACCTCGTTGATGTAGATTTGTGCAAGTTTTTCCATCTTATAGTCCTCCCGGATAGGTAGAAAATGCGCTGACTTTGTCAGGCGGTCAACTATTACCCAAATTGCATCATGCCCTCTGGCAGTTTTGGGTAACTTAGTCACCAAATCCATAGAAATCCGCTCCCACTTCCATTGCRGGATTTCTGGCTGTTGCAATAGACCTGATGGCTTCTGATTCTCAGCCTTGACTTTTGAACAGGTTAAGCATTTTCCAACATACAATGCCACATCTCTCTTCATTCCCGGCCACCAATAATACTCCTTTAGGTCCTTATACATCTTATCCGCTCCGGGATGAACAGAATACCGCGACTTATGAGCTTCAGATAAAATCAGTTCTCRCAGATCGCCAAACTTTGGTACCCAAACTCTTCCCTTTAAGTACTGCACACCATCRGTCTTAAGGTCAAACTTTCCTTCTAGGTGATGAAGAGTTTCATCCTTTAACTTCTCATCCTTTAGCGCCTCTTCTTGAGCTCCACGAATGCGAGTTTTTAAACTAGTTTGCACAAGCATTTCCAACGCTCGTACTCGTAAGGGTTTTACCCTTTCTTTGCGGCTTAGTGCATCAGCCACTATATTGGCCTTTCCTGGGTGGTATTTGATTTCACAATCATAATCACTAAGTAATTCCACCCATCTTCGCTGTCTCATGTTGAGCATTTTCTGGTCAAGGATGTGTTGAAGGCTTTTGTGGTCTGTAAACATGGTGCACTTTGTACCATACAGGTAATGTCTCCAAATTTTAAGTGCAAAGACCAC
>NW_020204520.1:6729-8615 GCF_001531365.2 Cynara cardunculus var. scolymus
CGTTTTCGGGGTCTCCCATTTCTTGATTGCTTCAACCTTTGCTGGGTCCACGTGTATCCCTTTCTCACCAACCACGTGCCCAAGAAAATGTACTTCTCGAATCCAAAATTCACACTTCGAGAATTTGGCATACAATTTCTGGTGATCTTCTTTGCTTCGGGAGTAGATTAGTAACTCTAGTATCACCTTTAAATGTTTCTCGTGATCTTCTTTGCTTCGGGAGTAGATTAGTATGTCATCGATGAACACGATTACAAACTTGTCTAGGTATGATCTGCATACTCTATTCATCAGATCCATAAATACGGCTGGAGCATTCATGAGTCTGAAGGGCATAACCATAAATTCATAATGTCCGTAGCGTGTCCTGAACGCCGTCTTAGGAACATCCATTACATGGACTCTCAGCTGGTGATATCCTGACCGTCGATCGATCTTAGAAAAGAAGCTAGCGCCTTGAAGCTGATCAAACAAATCGTCTATCCTAGGGAGTGGATAACGATTCTTGATAGTCAACTTGTTCAGCTCCCTATAGTCTATRCACATTCTGAGGGATCCATCCTTTTTCTTAACGAACAATACAGGTGCTCCCCAAGGTGAAGAGCTTGGCTGAATAAATCCTTTCTCCAGTAAATCCTGTATTTGGTTTGACAACTCCTGCATTTCTGCCGGTGCTAAGCGGTACGGTGCTTTGGCAACCGGTGCTGCTCCAGGAATTAAGTGGATTTGGAACTCGACCTGCCTTGGTGGAGGTAGTCCGGGCAACTCGTCTGGAAACACCTCAGGATAATGTCGTACTACCGAAATGTCCTCAAGTTTCATCCCTTCAGGTTTCTTTTCTGTCACCTGGGCTAAGAACGTCAGGTACTTCTTCCTCAAGTAGCTATGAATCTTCATACATGATACTATCCTAAGGCTTCTCTCAGGTGTTTCGCCTTGGACTATGAGTGTCTCGCCGCCTTGTAATGGAATCCTTACAACCTTCTCATAACAGCCTATTTGAGCTCTATTTAGTGACAACCAATCCATGCCTATAACTACATCGAAACTTCCTAACTCGATCGGAATGAGATCTATACTAAACAGCCTATCAGTTAGGCCTAAAGTGCAATCGGGAATTACATCACAAGCCTCGAACTTACGTCCGTCAGCCATTTCTATAGTGTACGCTTCATCTTGTCTTTTAGAGTTTAGGTGAATTAGGGTCTAAAGTCTAAGGAAACAAAACTTTCTATCGGCACCAGAGTCAAAAATCACCGATGCATAATGGTCGTTTAAAAGAAACGTACCTGTTACCACATTAGGATCCTGACGTGCCTCTTCAGCTCCAATCACAAAAGCCCTTCCCCGAGCTTGCATTCCCTGACTCACTGAATTGGTGCGACTTCCTTGACTACCACTGAGGTTGCTCCTCGGTCCTTTCCTCAACTTAGGACATCTGTCCCTAAAATGGTCCTGGCTTCCACATTTGAAGCATCTCTTCCTTTCACTATGAGTTTCTCCTTCCTTCCTATAGTACTGTCCGGTGTGTCCTAGCTGATTACACTTCGCACACCGAAGACAAGTTCCATGGTGGTGACGGTTGCACTTGTTACATTTTGGTAAGGAACCCATGTATGTTCCTTGCCTTTGTGCCCTTACTCCAAAGTTCCTAACTGATTGCGAGCTCCAGTTCGAACTACCGCTGGTCTTTCGTCCTAGTTGATCTTCCGGCTTCCTTTTCCCACCTATATTCACCTTGCCTACTGCTCCTACTCTAACAGCATCGTTGGTTAAGCGACCGGCTAAAACCACCGCGCTTTGGATGGTAACGGGGTTAGCGGATGTCACCATCCCTCGGATCTCAGGAGCCAGTCCCCAAATGTACCTATCAATCCTTTTCTCTT
>NW_020204520.1:8760-11392 GCF_001531365.2 Cynara cardunculus var. scolymus
GCAATTGACATGCCGCATATTCCACCTTACGATCCTCCGAGCACTTACTAATATGGAGTACAGACTCCATGCTGTCAAACCAGGACAATAATCCTACCACGCCTTCTTTGCCGTAAAACTCCTTAGGCTTACAAGACATAAAAGTCTTGTAGGTGCATCCTTGATCACTGCCACTCTGATCTCCATCATTTCTTCGATGGTTGTCGATGCTGGCGGTAACTTGAGTGACAATGCTAGGGATGGCATCTCAAACCTGTTGGGCTATGAGCTGAGCAATGTCTGGTGATCGATTCTCAGGGGCCCCTCCCGTGCTTCGGTTGTTCCTTGTTGACATGGTTCTAAATTATTTGAAGGAAAAGGTTAGGTTAGGGTTGTATATATATATATATATTTATTTTGCAATGAAGGTTTTCCCTCTTTATAACAGTTTATTGGAAAAATAAAACAGGGAATAGCTTTTCATGTATGGACTGAAATAGGAAATTTTAAACAAGCAATTAATATCTTCCCGTAATCTTTTCCGAAATTTGACGTTATCACGTCATTACGATGCATGATCTTAAAGGAGGGAAATTGGAATACATGACAAAAAATTCTGAAAGCTACGAAGCACAAGGGTCACAAGCACGAGAATCAATATCGCCACCAGAATCGTCACCGTCCAGTACCACAGCTCCATCCTTCTTGCCGCCCTGGTAACCTCTGCGGTCCTCTGAATAGCCTGGATCATGCCTTGCTCCAATAGGTGTGCTACTTCGGTCAGCCTTAGTATAGCCTGGTCCTGGCGATTCACCCTACCCTGGTAGCTCCTAATCTCACTCTCAAGAGTGCTCAACCTCAAGGTCTCTTTGGTTGGTGCTACTAGGTTCCTTGAGGTCAATGCTCTCGGGGAAAAACAGGAGGGTCCGGCCATGAAGTCACGGGGTATGGTAATCCCGCTTCGAACTGGGAGATCGACTCTTTTTCGAGCCGTTACCTTAGTACGAGGCCCTGGGTACATTGGTTCTGGGGCTGGATTTACCGGTGGAGGTTGGGGTATAACTGTAGTAGGGGGCACCGGGTACAAATTAGTGGATGTACTGTTTCTCGTCACTTCGATAGATGATTCGGAATGCTCAGACGGGTCCTCTTCCGATGAAACCCTTGTTACGGATGGTGCCATAGCGACTGGAGTGTTTATATAGTCCGTTAGTACATAATTTTTCGACATTAGTGATACTCTAATGCTAACACAATAGTGTCCGTAGTGACATCAAGTCCATACAGCGTTCCACAAAGTACGTATGCACAGTGATCACGCACAAATGCCTTGCATGCAAATATTTATTTATTATTTTTTTAAAATAAAATTTTCATACTCCAACTATAATTATTCCTAGTTTCCCTTTAGTATTTCTTAATTAAACACAGGTGATCAGGCTCTGTTTAATTAAGATCTACTATGCGAAGCTAGGCTAACTATACTAGTTGTATGTTGACTATAGTGTAGGTTTTTCTAGGGGAAACCGTCATTCTCTATAGCCTTGGCTCTGATACCAAGTCTGTCACACTCCGCCGCAGCGGATTTTACGGGATGTTACAGAGCAAGTATGCATGGCACAAGACAAAAGAAAAACATACACCATAGATCACAATACAAAAGTTACATGGTACGGTTTACATAATTCATCGATCAGTTACGAAACAAATAAAGAAAATTCAAAATTTTAAGTCCAACGGGAGTCCAAGCTTTTGATGAAATAAGACTCCACACACATGCAAGCACCATGAGGACTCTTACTTTTGACTGCCTGAAAAGCATGAGAGTTTTGGTCAACTAACATCATAGTTGGTGAGTTTACGAGTTTTGATAAACAACAATTTTACCGGTGTTGGAACAAAATCAATGGTCGTACAAAAGTAGGTTTATCCCATCCATAGTCTCATTGCTTATGATATTGCGCATTGCATGCTTAAGATATACATATAGTGAAGGGCCATTACTAAAGCCTGCTGACATAGTTTCCATGCCCCGCATGGTCTGGTCTTATAGCCAACCAGACCGATATAGTTACCAAAAAGTAATTTATGCACCCCCCGTCGCACAATGTGCGGATGAGGTGGGATTGTCAGTCCTATAGCGCTATCCATAAATACTACCGGCTCACAACCTGTGAGTTCATATAGTAGTGTTACATGTACGAGGACTTCCAATGCGATAAATAAACAACCCATTCATCTATATATCCAAGACATGCATATCATAGCAAAATATAGTTCTCACGAAATAATCGTCGCAGCGATTATATAGTTTCCAAAAATAAGGTTTCCAACAACATATAGTTCCAACAGAATAATAAATTCGGCATAAAGGTAGTTCCAACGAAATAAAATTTCCAACATATATCAACTGGTAAATTTAAAGAGTTTTAGTCATGCTTTTCACCCCTAAAATGCTAAAAAGCGTTAAAAAGGGGCCGTAACTCACCGAGTTTACGAGTTCGAGGATTCTCGAGTTGGCAAGGTGTCACCGATTCCCGGTCCTAGTCAAACAAAGTATTTTAATGAGTCCCTTATTTGATCACATTTTTAAGGTTCAACAAGATTTTATCTTGCATCCGAGAGATTTTTAGCGATATTGTAGGTTTATTGC
>NW_020204521.1:0-2234 GCF_001531365.2 Cynara cardunculus var. scolymus
ATGCATTAAACTATAAAGATTTTTAATCATTTCCTTCTTGATTAACAAATCTATTTCTTTTATACACATTCTACTTGAAAAACCTTATTTTTTATGGTTTTTTCAAAAGAAGTTTTTCCTTGTTTAAAAACTTTTTCTATACTCTTGGTACATTTCTAACACTATATCTTCCTGTTTATGTTATTTTTTTAACAAATATAGATGGCTGCCAAGAACGTCAACTTCAACATTGATGAGATCTCTATCAAGGCCAACAACCACATTGCCTTGCTAGAGATACCCTCCACAAGATCCTTCTACCAAGAGGCAGCAGACTTCCTCAAACAGTCGTCCCTTGGATATGCTCTCAACCATTAGCCTCTCATGGTCAAGGAACTTCTCCAGCTGTTCTGGTACACTGCTGAAGTGGTCGAGGTCCAAGACGAAGCTGGATGCACTATGGAGCAAATCCACTTCAACTTCAATCGTATGGAAGTGAACTTTGGGGTTTCTACACTCCGATCAGCTCTCCGTCTTCCCAGGGGTCCCTTCGACAGCGAACCCTCCACCACCGAGATCATTTCCTTCCTCGATGCCATTGGCTACCAGTGGCCATTGAAGAAGGACTCCAGTGCTCCTCTCAAATCCCTCACGAAGATTGAGAAAAATAGGATGTTAGCTGTCTGGCAATACCTGTTTTCTCATTTCATCCAGTGCATGAGTGGAAAAACTGGCGGTCAGGACCAGGCCTCCAGGATTTCCTTGATCATAGGCGTTTCTACGATTCAGCGGCGTAATATAAATTATGCTTCGGTCATTTTCGATGACCTAGTGCTGAAGATGAACAAGCGCCAGCGAGAAAAGGTGGTGCCTTACACCAGGTTTCTTTCGATGGTATTGACTAAAATCTTTAAAAATCTTTACCCCAAATAAGGAAACCTTCTAGCATTTAGGCTTGGATCCAGGATTCTGGATCATAAGCTGAGGGACAGTGATGTGGCACTTTCTTCCATTGTGTCCACCACTAGCTCTTCCTCTCAGGTGGTTAGGACAAGGGCAACCCCCCCTCCGAGTCTAGCCAAGCCACCAAAACCCCTTCAAAACGACCCTCTTAACCAACTCTTGGTTCTCCTCAGAGAGCCAAGAAAGCCAAAAAGGGGACAGCCACGTCACTAGCTGGGGCCTCTCAAAAGGCTTCAGTTATTGAAACTAGCCTTACCCCAAGGCGTCTTCTATTAACCCTCCCAGCTCTTTAGTGATTTCTCCCATCACTGTCGTATCAGTGGTACCTTCACCAATCACTTCAATGACCCAAATCACTCAAAATATAGATATCAACGTCGCCACCGCTGAACACCCACGTCTTTTCTCAACCATTTTATCTTCTCCTCCTTCCTTGGTTTTTACATATGTCGATGATGTATCAGCGACTGTCCTTCCTGATACTGAGACACGCACCACTGGACCTGAGGCTGCTCCTCTCGATGCTCCTCAGTATACGGATGTCCATCCTCTCGAGGACATCTTTGCTCCCACCATTGACACTCCTTTCGATRTCACTRAAGGCCCCTCAGGTATTCCATCTTCCTACCCCTTCATTTCTTCTAACCTTGAGCCTTTAGCTCCCACTTTTTCTTTTGCAGGTCCTTCTTTGATGCATCAGCCTGATGCTCAAGAAGTGGAAGAGGGAGAAAGAGAGAAAGATGATGGAGGAGATGAAGATGTCGATGATGACTATGATATGCCATCGGATATCAAGCTTCTCTTTCCAGCCGTTGATACCGTCCTCTCCAGGGTCAACAAAGTTCACTAAGAGATTCCCCGCCAAGGCGATCTTGATGCGAATTCCTTGCCCTCCAGGCGAATGTTCAAGAAGTTCAGAGTCAGCTCCAGAATCTCCAAGAAGCTGTTCACGCCAACAATGATGCCATTGTTGTTCTTCACAATAGGGCTGACGATGCTCAGGCGATAGCTGATCAGCAGACTGGTCTTCTTCAACAAGTCCTGGATGTTGTCCATCAACCAGCTCCAGTGATTGTACCTTCCTTCTCTGCCGATGATCGTGCCTAGCTCTATGAGACGTGTGAGGCAACGACAACTCTAGCCAATGCTGGAGGAATCCATGGTTCTCCAGCGTCAGCGCTTGGACGAACTCTCTGGCCAATTCTCTCGAGTCTTAGCTAGAGAGGGGGAGATGAGGTCCAATGCTGGTAAATCATCTGATGCTGCTCCTACAGCTTCTCAGGCTGTTGGCC
>NW_020204521.1:3294-9589 GCF_001531365.2 Cynara cardunculus var. scolymus
ACAAGCCATTCAGCAATCTAAGTCGAAACACAAGACACTTATCGAGGACACCATCAACGAGCTCATCAAAAGGATGTCCAAGTATGTCAAGGTCCCTGACCAGCCAACTCTGAAGAAAGGTGGGAAGAAGAAACTAAAGCTCTCTGATCCTAATGATGGACTATTCCTAAGGAACGAACATGAAACAAGGTTCTTCTTAGATGAAGTCCTGAAGGGTCATATGAGTATAGACATTTCTATGCTGAATCTTGACTTGCTAGATAAGGGTCCCTATACACCCAACTCTGTGCATTTTAAACCCGAGTTAGGAGTTATATTCCTTCATTATGAAGGTGAAGTCAGATTTCAGAGAATGTCAGAGCTACATCTATGTCCAATGGATCACTTGGTTTATCTCTTGCTCTGGATAGATGATAGCATGCCTGGAAAAGTCGTAGATCTGAAGATACAAAGGGAATTCCTACGTCGAAGAAACCTTGGTGAAAATGTACCTGAATACATAAATCTATGTGTTCTAGAATAAGATTCTCTTTGTAACAATAATCCACTTTTCCTTGTAACTTCATGTAATATATCTTCTTTCATTGATTGTATTTACATTCTGTAAATTCTGAACATGTACTGTAATACTTGCATTATTTCCTATGATTAATAAAATGTGTATTCCATGTACTTCATTGAAAAAGATCCCAGCAAAAAGTAATAGGGACACAAGTCTATGAGTTCCAATGTTACTTTTCTCATTCACTGACAGTCTCTAAGTCAATGAATAAGCTTTCAGTTTCAGTTTCCGTACTTGTAATTTTCTTAGATATAACTTAAGAAAACTTCTCAAGATGATACTGATCAAACTGAAAAGGATCCCAAAATAGTAAAAAGGGACATGTATTTTATATGTAACTTTTTCCTTATTATTTGATAAGATAACCTTCTTTATTTTATCTTGTTATCATCAAATAGGGGGAGATTGTTGATCCTCTCTCTCAGTGATTTGATGATAATCCTTTTTCTCTCTCACGTTGTATTCAGCGATCTTCACTGAGTATGTTCAGTGATCGCTGAAGAACTTGCATTGTAAATCTATTAGAGGCAACAATACTTCAAGAAGACAACACTCACACCAAAGAACCTTCAGCAAACGTCGAAGACTGAAACTGAAGATTAGAGACGGGCGAGTACGTGATCTGAAGTGGTATTCAGTGATTACAAGCTTGTCTATATATGTGTGAAGACTGCTCTAGCTTCAGCAAATGATGATGAGACCTTCAGGTCATTCCAGCATTCAGCGATCAAAGGAAGCTTGCTTAGCAYGATTGTTGTTGTCTTGTCCTTATGCACACAAGGGACAAAACCCATACCCTTATAAAAGTTAGTACGGTACGAAGCCGATTAGTCGACTCCTTGTCCACCAACTTTAGGTAAGGATGTCTGCTCAAAAATAGTGTTTTTGTACTATTCACTGTAGCAAAGGACAAGCCATCCTCTTAAGGTTTGACACGCACTCTAAACCTACCATATTGCATTAAATGATCATTTAATGTATTGGGTATAAATAGAAGTGTTTATTCTCCATGCAGAGGGCGCGCATCTCTCTCTAACCTTATTCTTACTTCAAGCATCTTCTAGCTTAAGTAAAGGATCTTTCTTTTAACAACTTCTTTTCTTGTATTTGCTAAACCTTTGTGTGTAACCAAAGATTGTTTAGATAGGTTTTTATTACCTTATCTTTCCGCAAACAATCTTGTAAAATCTGTATTGATCTTCTCTATCAATATATATTTTAAATTTGAAAATACTGTGTTTGTATTCCCCCCCCCCCCCTTCTACAAACTGTTTATCTTCTTGTAGACCCTTACGGGACCAAATACCTCAGTTTAAGATCATATTAGAGTAAAAAACATTTAGCACACAAAATGTTTTTTTTTTAATGTTCTTCATCGCCCAACCCTTTGGTTGATGATACAATTTATCGCTTAACCATTTAGCCGATGAGGGGGTTCATCGCTCAACCCTTATCCAGATACACTTTCATCACTCATTGCTCAGGCCTTGTCTGGGTATACTTCATCGCTCAGGCCTTGTTCGTATTGACATGCTCATCGTCCAATCCTAGTCCGGAGACCCTTTCATCTCTCAAGCCTTGGGTGGATTGGAAACTCATCGTCCAAGCCTTGTCAAAAACTCATCTCCCAAAAACTCTTCATAGCTTCAAATCCTGTAAAATACAACATAATCAAATATATCAATGAAGTATTTACTTCATCATACAAATTAGAATTAAAAACATTTACTCCTTCTTGAAAAAATGATCAAATAAAAATTCAAACACTCCCCTAGAATTAATATTCAAATCATTATATTTGATAAAACCATTATACTCCCTTAATTTAGATAAGCTCAAATTATGAACTGAGTTATTCATAAACTGTCTTGAAGACCACGTCCTGAACTGAATTTTTCAGAAACTACATTGAAGCACAAATCTTCATATACTCCCCCTCAAACCATGCATCAGTCTATCATGTGATTAGGCATCTGAATTCAGCACTGCACATGACAAACCTGCAAAACAGATTATACAGTGGTATATCCTCCGATGGTGGCCGGAGGCCGGAGGATGGGGGATGGAGAGAGAAGAGAGGATGGAGGAGAGATAAGAGTTTTAAAATACCTAAAATGTCCTTGCATTAAAATTTTAATTCAAAATTATCAAAATTATAAATTTTCTAATTTATATATTGATTTGTGGTTGAGATTGGACCTCACGGTTACCACAAACTAATTAGTTCTCATTTGATTAGGCTCATATATATATATATATATATATATTATCTTCTTCACCTGTCATTTCTAACCCAAGATCTTGAAAAACAATAGACGCACCGTAAAGAACCATAACTCTTTTTGTAGATTTATTTTTACAGAAACATAAATTTCTGCCTTTAATAGAAATATAATATCAATTTTTAGTGGGTTTTTTCCAAGGGATTTCAATCTCTTACATGTCAACTTTTCTTCCTGGATCAACTCTACAGTTGTGGAATTCTTGATGTAGATAGGCTGAGATTTTAACCAAAATGGATCCAAAAAAATGGTACTCCTCGATTCCCACTTGAACCACCATTGTCAAAGATGCTTCTAGCTAGTTTCAGTCAGTCTTTCAGATGTAGTTAATTTAAAATCATTTGGATACAAAGACATAATAACATGCTTGAACAAATCACCATCAATCTCAAATTTTCAATCATCAATAGACGTTTATTTACTAAAAGGGAAGACTAATATATATATATATATATATATATATATAGGTTGGTTCAAATACGAACCTAAACTATTGTGCAAACTATGCTAACCAACATCAACCAATCATGCTTCATCTTTTAGTTATGTTCAAATGTAACTCACATATTAATTGTAAGGGTATTTAGGTAATTTATCATTCTTATGTAACTCCCAAATATTTTAATTGGGAGTTACCAATCTTAAAATATCACTAATTGATCTTCATGTAATAATGACATTAAGTTTCACATGTGTTCATCTTACTGAATTTTACATTTATTCTTCCTATAATGGTTTTGATATTGTAAATTTGAAAAAAGTCTCTTTTGTAAATATTCCGTTATAGTCCAAGTAATATGGATAATCATAGAGTAAAACGGATTGACGACAATGAGCATGAAAAAGCTAAAAGCGTCTACGAATAAATTCGGCATTCGAATTCCGAAATTGAAGAAAATAATCAATAAGTGTCCCAATATGAACATACGATAGCTATGAACACGCTAATGTGAACACGCCTACAWTAAAGATTTGAGTTCGGGATGACAAACAATATACATTCTTCACTAAGTTTTGAATTTCAGTAAATCCACATCCTTGTTGCTCTTTTTAACTATTAACTTTGTGTAATAATAGTTTTAGTTTTGAATACTAACTACATATGGGCTGTTTATTATGTTCATTAAAGATTTGACTTCGGGATGACAAACAATATACATTCTTCACTAAGTTTTCAATTTCWGTAAATTCACATCCTTGTTGCTCTTTTTAATTATCTACTTTGTGTAATAATAGTTTTAGTTTTGTTACWGTTTTATGTCATATAGCACAAATCATATCATGCTTATGTAGGGGTTGTTCATTATGTTCACTGTGCTATATTACTTGATCACACACATAGCGATTACATTTTTCATACTATGAYGCATTAAGACATTTGTGCACAGACACACATATATTAACAGATATCAAATCAGCACAAATAACACAGACGTAGACGTTAGGATTCGTTACTGTTTTATGTCATATTGATGATGTTTATTAGGTTCACAAATCCAAACTTGTATGTATTTGTGAAGTTCATTAGGTTCACAAATAGCAAGTGTGTGTGATGTTCATTAGGTTCACACATCCAAACTTGTATGTATTTCGCCAAACTCATCCATCGTTTTTATGAATATTATGAACCAGATTTTTCGCTAATGATATACACTATTGACCGTATAGATTGGCAGTTTCGTAGTTGATTGGAGGTTACGAAATCGTCTGAATAATATAGGTTCATGATGTGATGCGATTTTTTTTTACAAAATTACCCTTTGAACAGTTGTTCATAGACATCTCATTTAATACATTAATTAAATGATTATTTTTGTAGTCTCATTTAATAAAGACCGTTTGATGAGAAAATGAACGATCAAAATCAGTTAGCATAGTTTGCACAATAGTTTGGGTTAGTATTTGAACCAGCCCATATATATATATATATATTACATACGATTTTTGTGGTAATGCTCAAATATCTAGAAATTGTTGAATTTCCCAACTCGATAATTAGCAATTTGTTTCGAGGTCGACCCGACATGAAAACCCATATGTGAGCCAATTTTAGTTTGTTTTTTTTAGTTATATGTAAGTGTTAATTTGCATAAAGAGTACGGATATGTTGTTTGGGGTAGAATGTGATAGGTTATTTCATGACTTGATGAATAATATATGATATACTTATATGTGTTTAAATTAAACGTGCTTTAGTAATTGGTTGACATAATTTGGATAATCCATTGGTATTCTCTGACCGTATCGAACACAATAGTGTAGGTGGGAGGACAGTTGATTTGATAGACATGGATTATGCGAGGGGTTGAATCGGTTCCTTAGCATGTTTGTTTAAGAATGCAATTAGAATTGAAAATCACATGAAAAAGTAATCAAATTGGTGAAAGTTTGGGTTAGTGATGGACAGTTGACCTTGACTTTTTCTATTGTTAGAACTCGTTTCTCAACTTCTTTCCTTTTAATTTACTTTATTAAAAAAGCCAAAAAGATATTCCATTTATTTGTTTCTTAGTTTGAATGCAATTCTTCTTAAAAGAGTGATTTGATTAGTATTAATTGTGATAAGTAGATTTCGGTTTTGAGTCAGTCTTTGAGCTTAAACTGAATCAGTTGAGTAGCATATCTTTGTGACGCATGTGCATCTGGTTAACAAAAAATATTATCTTGTCCACTGACTCCCTGAAAAGAGCGATACCCAACTTATCTCGTTACTGATTTAGGTCCATAAATTTAAATCTTGTTGTACGTTGTAAAACACGTGCAACAATAGTGTAACACCCCCAAATACCATATTTGCATAGAACACATATTTCATTACATAGAAACATGGATTACATCAAACGGTCCCACTAGTACAAGGACTACTATATGTACAAAATTGACATATAAAATTTCCAAAACAAATCCTGTACTACTGCATGTAATATAACATGCATCTTCAAAAGCAGACAAAAGATTAGGAAAAATAATCACATTTTCCCTTTTACATCCCCAGACCCAGCTATTCCTGCATTGCATAATTTAAAACAGAAAATGAGGGTTAGACCATACGGGTCTAGTGAGGTTCCCTTATATGAAATGCAGGGTGAAGATCACCAAAACATTTATTTCAAATCAATCATCTTATGAAGCAAAACTGAAAACATACTGCTTCGGTCCATCGGACCGTTGGTTCCAAATCCCACTTAGAAAATAATTCAACATCTAGGACCAGAGCCCCTCTGGTCTCTCTTCCGGAGCTTTTGGCTTCACGTCCAGAGCCGCTGGTTGAACTAACCAGACTTAGAATATAATTTAACATTCAGGACCAGAGCCCCTCTGGTCTCTCTTCCAGAGCCTCTGGTTCTACTAACCAGAGCTTCTGGTTCCAAAGACATGACCATTATTTCTAATAAGAACAATATCTTTGAGTTCTCAAATCACAAAGAAGTAAGGACTCAAATCTATTGTA
>NW_020204521.1:10429-11261 GCF_001531365.2 Cynara cardunculus var. scolymus
ATTTCACGTAATCCTGTTACGACCTTTAGATTCAGTTTATGCATTTCTACTTAGATATGCATATTTCTACTTAGATATGCATATTTCACGTAATCTTTTGCACAATAACAGTGCAGCGGAAACAATGTATGAACAAACAGAGTAAGAAATCAATCAAGAACACAGATGATGAATATGAAGAACACGAGAGAATAGCTTCAAATGATTTTCAATTCTATTGAAAATATCGACAATTACAATACGGAAGCACTCCGAATTACAAAGGCCTAAGCTGCTATTTATACTAGTTCCTAACGGCTTTTCTGACATGACCTAGACAAATGAAATGATCTAAGCCGTTCAAATAAAGCAGATTACAAACATAGTCACGTGATAAGCACGAGCAGCTAACTAACCTAAGTAAAACAGTAAAGAAGTTCTTCACAGAAGATAAAACTGCAGACCCTCTGTGCGCCATCCCAGAGGCTCTGCTGGATAAGACTTGTAAGCACTTGATGCCAGAGGATCAGTTTCCAGAACCTCTGTGAGAGACAACAGAGGTTCTGTCATTCTTGACTTGTACGCTTTTGTATATCTTCTGTTGTTGGTCCTCTGTGGTCTTCTTTGGTAGAACCCTTCTGTCAACACTTGCAGTAATACTTTTTCATACTTTTACATTAAATGAAATATGAGAGCTAACAATCTCCCCCTAAGTATGAAAAAGTAAAAATTGACAATTTAAAGCAAGAAATGACTTAATTGAAAAAATTACAAGAGGAGATAAAAATTTCATCCTCTAAATAGAATTACATAAGGAAAGAATTACAAAATTGTGTTGCTTAGGCCAAAACTA
>NW_020204522.1:0-2204 GCF_001531365.2 Cynara cardunculus var. scolymus
TGTTTGAAAGCTGGCATCTGTATAGCCCTTTACACACAACTCCTTTTGGCCACCATAGACTAAGAACATATCTTTTGTCCTTCTCAGGTACTTAAGAATGTTCTTGACCGCAGTCCAATGGGTTGGCCTGATATCTACTTGTCATGCTCAAAGCATACGATACATCAGGTCTAGTACATATCATGGCATACATGATCGATCCCACAGCCGATGCATACGGAACCCGACTCATCTTTTCTAGATCCTCAGTGGAACTAGGACACTGACTTTTACTCAGTGCCGCACCATGAACCATAGGTATGAACCCCTTCTTGGAGTCATGCATCTTGAATTTCTTCAAGACCTTATCTATGTATGTACTTTGGCTTAACCCAATTAGCCACCTAGATCTATCTCTGTAGATCTTGATGCCCAATATATAAGCTGCATCTCCCATGTCTTTCATGGAAAAACAATTCCCCAGCCAAGCTTTGACACTCTGAAGTGCCGGGATATCATTTCCTATGAGCAGTATGTCATCAACATACAATACAAGGAAGATTACAACACTCCCACTGGTTCTGACATATACACATGGCTCGTCTTCACTTCTCATAAAACCAAAATCTTTGATTTTCTCATTAAAGTAAAGATTCCAACTGCGAGACGCTTGCTTAAGTCCATAAATGGACTTTTGAAGCTTGCACATCTATTCAGATGCTTAGGATGTACGAAACCCTTAGGTTGTGTCATAAACACATCCTCAGTCAGCTTTCCATTAAGGAAGGCGGTTTTAACATCCATTTGCCATATCTCATAGTCATGAAATGCTGCTATGGCAATCAGTATCCTAATAGATTTCAACATAGCTACTGGTGAGAAGGTTTCTTTGTAGTCTACACCATGAGTTTGCGTGTAACCCTTTGCCACCAGTCTGTCTTATATGTGTGTACTTTTCCATCCATGTCGGTCTTCTTCTTGAAGACCCATTTACACCCAACTGTCTTCACATCAGGTGTTTGGTCAACCAAGTCCCAGACTTGATTATCATACATGGATTATATATCGCTTTCCATAGCCTCCTTCCATTTAGCAGACTCTGGGCCTGCCATGGCTTCTTGATAACTGGTAGGTTCTCCAAGATCTGCCAGTGATTCATCACCATCAGAAATGAATAAACCATATCTTTCTGGTGCATGACGTACTCTATCAGACCTGCGAACAGGTTGAGGCTGAATGTCAGATTCTTTATCAACTTTAGGTTCTTCAACCTATTGACTAGAGTTGGTACCAACTTCGGATTCCATGTTGGTTGATTCTTGAATTTCTTCAAGATCAATTTGGCTCCCACTAATTTCTTTGGACATCAGCTCCCTTTCTAGGAAGACTGCCCTTCGAGCAACAAAGATCTTGTTCTCAGAAGGTTTGTAAAACAAATATCCAAAAGATCCAGTAGGATATCCAACAAAGTAACACCTTTCTGATCTGGGTTCCAATTTGTCTTGAGTCTCACGACCCCAGATTTTTAAATATGCTAGTGAGGGAACACGTCCACTCCATATTTCAGATGGTGTCTTGGAAACCTTTTTCGTTGGTAAGAGGTTGAGAACTTTAGCAGCAGTCTCCAAGGCATATCCCCAGAAACTTACTGGAAGCGCTGTGCGACTCATCATGCATCGAACCATATCTAACAATATTCGGTTTTTCCTTTCAGCTACACCATTATGATGTGGTGTTCCTGGAGGAGTTAATTGTTAGATGATCCCATAATTTCTAAGATGATCGCTGAATTCAAGACTAAGATACTCACCACCCCTATCGGATATGAGAATATTGATCTTCTTATTTAGTTGATTCTCTACTTCGTTCTGGAATGTCTTGAACATCTCCAAGGTTTCAGACTTATGTTTAATAAGATAAACATATCCATATCTACTGAAATCATCAGTAAATGTAACAGAGTATTTTTCACTGTGTCTAGTAGCTGATCTGAACGGTCCACACACATCATTGTGTACAAGATCCAACAAATCTTTGCCCCGTTCACAGTTTCCTGTGAATGGTGCTTTTGTCATCTTCCCCATTAAACAAGATTCGCATTCATCATATGATGTGTGATCAAATGATTCCAAAATCCCATCCACTTGGAGTTTGGCGATGCGTTTCTTGTTAATGTGGCCAATTCGACAATGCCATAGATACGTTTTGTCCAAATTTTCTTTGGA
>NW_020204522.1:5499-8943 GCF_001531365.2 Cynara cardunculus var. scolymus
TTAAGAAGGTTAAAAGATGAACTTTTTAAATCAAGATTTTTAAACCTTTAAAAGATTAAAACTTTGAGGTTTTGAAATCTAAACTAAAGAGGGAAAGGAAACTTAAAATTAGAAGTGAAAAACTAGAAATGGTTCTACATGCAACATGCACACCCTTTCCCGAAAGTGTGCACAAATACATGATCTAAACCAATTTCTAAGAAGAAAATATGAAGATATGCAAAATATTTGTACAACCTGGCTCTGATGCCATTTGTTGGATGATGGTTATAACAAAAAAACATACATGCAACGGAAGCAAAAACTTAAAAACCATTCAACAAGAAAAGGATCCAATGTACAAGAAATTAAGCAACATAACAAGAGATAGAGAAATAATTTCGACCTTCACTTGCAAGGAGAACCCAAAAGGAGAGTTCCTCTATGTGTTGACACCCAAAGCTCCAAGTATAGATGCAAGAGAGTCCTCTTTCTTCTTCAAGTTTGGCCAAAGAAACTCAAAACACCAAGAACACACACTAGTGTGTGTGTAGAGAGAAAAATGAATTTTTCTTGTGTATGTGAGCATGGGTTCGGCCGAACCCTATAAAGAAGAGAGGGAAAGAGAGCCACTCAAGTGGCACAAGTCCCCATGCCATGCATACTTGAGTGCTTTCTCAAAGTTTCAAATCAACCCCTCTAACTTTGGTAAACTGCAAGCTAAACCCTTCAATTTACAAAGTATTTTAAGGATGACTTATATCTTTTATAAGTTTCTAATTTAAACCATCAAACATGATTTTTAACAAACTTAGTCCCTTACGTTTTATTCTTGCACCTTATTTGGACTTTGCATGCGACCCAATAGAAGCATGCAATGTGAATTATGTTGTGACAATGGGCATATCTCCAACATTAAGTGTTCTTCAAAATTCATAATTTTTCATGTTTTGATCCAAAATTTTGGTGAAAAAGTGTGAAATTTGTGTTTTTGCTTGAATTTTAGTCCGATTAACTCTTGATCGATTTAGTTGTATATCGCTTAAAGCTTGTACGGTTTAATACTTGTAATTTTTGTGAATTGACTTTGATCGGATTAGGCTAAACCGGGTAAGTCTTGATCAGATTAAGAGGTAAATCGTTCAACTCGTGTGCGATTTAGTGAGCGATTTAGGTAATTCGCTTGGTAAGTCATTTGTAATTTTGTGCGATTTATCTTGTGTATTGTGCGATTTAATTGAAGTCCGGTTATAGCCTGAGCGAATTGGTGAGCGATTTAAGTGTAAGGTTGAGTGGTTTATTATGCGATTTATGTTGTATCGTTGAATATTTTGATTGATCATACTTTGACCGTTTTGACCGTATTTTGACTTTGATTCTTTGAACGGATTTGTGAACGGATTTTGACTTTGTGTTTTGTTCGATTTAAATCTTTGACTTTTTTATCGAATTGATTTTAAGCGGACTTATTCATATTTTGACTAGTTGACTTAGTTGACCTTGACTAGTTGACTTGTTGACTTTTTACGTCCGTATTTCATTTTGGAAATTTGACTAAGTGTTGAAATCATCCGATTTGAGATTTTTAATCCAAATTGATTTTTGTGCCTTATCCGTATTGAATTTTGCATTATCCGTATTAAATTTGCTTAATTGTCTAATTTTTTGACTAAGTATTAAATTTCCGGCTTACGTGATAAGTGTGCGATTTGAGATCCTTTGTTGTCCGGACTTCTAATCTGGATAACTTCATTTTGTTCAAAAGTTCAAGTCTTATTTGTCCGGACTTCTAATCCGGATAAGCTTGACCGGATTCCTAATCCGGATAAGTTTGTGTACTTAATTTTTCTAAGTGTTGAATGTGTGCATATTCTTGTTTGAGATTTATCTGATATTTTTGAATACTGATCCTTTAATACAAATTTTGAACTGTAGTTGATCCTAAATCATACTAACTGATAAAATGAGTTCAAGAGAAGCAATGGCTATTGGTACTGATACCAAGCCACTAGTGCTGTTTCGAGGAGACTACAATCAATGGAGAGATAGATTTCTCAACTTTATAGAGAGAATGAAGAAAGGTGATCTGATAATGGAGTCCTTGATGGAAGGTCCTGCTGTGTTCTACCGAGAGACACTTGCTGTTCCAGAAGAAGGCAGACCTGCTCAGACAGTTATCAAGGAAAAATTCAGATATACAGATCAAGAAAAGGAGAGAGCCCATGCTAATGTGCTTTGCAAGTCATACATGATGCAAGCACTGACCAATGATATCTACACCAGTATTGACAGCCATAAATCATCTGGTCACAGCATGTGGGTTCAAATTGAAAAGATGATGATGGGTTCTAGAGTGGGAACTCAATTGAATATTACTAACTGCATATCTGCATATGAAGAGTTCAAGGCTAAAGATGGTGAGAGCCTTGATGATGTCTATGATAGGCTTACCAGACTGCTAAATGATCTCACAAAGAACGGAATCTCTAAAACTGTAATAGAGATAAATGTTAAATTCCTCAACAATCTTCAACCAGAGTGGAAACCATTTGCTAATCATATCAGAT
Source organism: Cynara cardunculus var. scolymus (assembly GCF_001531365.2). Classification (NCBI taxonomy): domain Eukaryota; kingdom Viridiplantae; phylum Streptophyta; class Magnoliopsida; order Asterales; family Asteraceae; genus Cynara; species Cynara cardunculus. The sequence goes on from NW_020204522.1 coordinate 8,046, forward strand.
TCAATAAATCATTATCTGATATTGATGATCATGAAATCTGTGAAACTCTGAAGCAGAACGAGGAAGACGTTTTGGAGATCGAAATTCCAAAAAGAAGAAAGAGAAGGAAGTTGCTGATCCTTTGGCTTTCGTATCCGAGAAGAAAGAGAAGAAAGCAAAGAGCAGATCTGGAAAGAAAATAAAGGAAGTAAACCAATCAAGTGAATCTGAAGAAGAAGAAAGTAACAGCTCAGATTCAGACTCTGAAATGTCAGAAATTAAACATGCCATGGCGATGCTAAGTAAAGCATTTTAAAAAAAATTCCCGAAACGGCCACACTCGAACAACCAAAGATTCTCATCGGGTTCAAAATATGAATTCAAAGACAAATTCGGCGAGAAGAAGAAATATGAAGAAAAGAGGTTCGAGAAGAAATACAAGAAGAAGCCGGAAGAGAAGAAGAAATTTGTCAAAGGTGTAGCTGACGATAACACTAAATACTATAACTGTGGCAAGCTAGGCCACTTTGCTATAAATTGTAGAAAGCCGGTAACTCGAAATACCGACTACTACGAAAATACATTTATTCTCTCTAAACAAAGAGATGCCGGGAAAGCTCTCATGGCAGAGGATGATCACTGGTTGAATCTGACAGATGAAGAGGAAGAAACTGAAGCTATTGCACACGTGTGCTTGATGGCTAAATCTGATATCTGTTCTTCAGATGAAGAAGAAGAACAGAGTGCGGAAATGAATGAAGAGGTATTGGAGCAATCTTGCATTAAACAGATGCATAAGATGATGCTCAAACTCCAAACTTTCCAGCAAGAATTAAAATCAGAAAAAATGCGTTCAAACAATTTTGAAAAAGAATTAAAAACGCAAAAAGAAAAATACATCAAACTATTTGATGAAAAT
>NW_020204522.1:10250-11895 GCF_001531365.2 Cynara cardunculus var. scolymus
ATTGGATGATGAATTTTCTGTACAAGACTGGAAAAAAATTACATCAATGCAAAATAAGCAAAAATTCCATCTCATCACGGACTACCTGAGTATATCTCCCTGAAGCGCAAGAGTAGTCTTCTATAGGCAATGACCGTTAAAATTTTGTGAATGAGATGGCTTCCTTCTTCCTTTGGCACGTGGTTTCTGCCCAGTCTTTCTCTAATATTTTTCTGAAACCATTCAAGTGTATCTATTGAATACTTGAAGGCTTCAGTCAATCTGAAGAACTTTTTAACCCCAAACTCATTCTTGTAAACAAGTCCGAGTTCAGGTTGAGAAAGAACTGAAGCAAAACGAATCTCCTGCAGGCCCTGGAAATCTTCATTTGGAGGAGTGCAGGATAATCTCTCAATGCCTAGCCTGAATGCAGTTTCAAAATCTGTCTTGGCTCTGAGCTCTACCAGGGACTCCATTGTCTTGACAATAGCTCTGTTTGCCATTCCAAATCGTATCCCATGATCTTGTCTTTGAGCAGTATAGGCATATAACTCAATCAAGTCATATGGATTGAGGTTGATGAGGTCGTTCTCGTTGAACACGCTAACTTCCCCATGGGCTCTCTCCACATTGAACTTGATGTATCGTATGGCTCTGTTGGCAAATGACTTTATCTTCAAATCTATGACTCTTCTTATTCTATCGTTTGAAAAGACAACATGTGGTGGTTGAGTAGTCTATCTTATGAAACGATGATGTAGAAGGTTCATAGATTCTAGCGATAGGATTGGAGGATTGGTTGACAGGCTTTCTTCGCGTTCTCGGTACATGTATTGATGGATATTTTCCATCAATATTGGTTCCCTGGGCGGCAATTGAGGTCTTCTCCTTAACGACTCCATGTTTTGAATTATTTCGTCCACCAAGCCTTGAGGAGGATTCCTTGAGGAAGAAGGAATGTCCGTGTGCACCACGGGTTGTGTCTCGGCTGGTTGTGTTTGGGTAGTGGGTGAGTTTTCTTTGGTTGGTTGGGGTGATGAAGGTTGGGTTGTTATGGGTTCCGGTTGTTAGGGTGAAGAAGGTTTGGTTGTTGTGGGTTCTGGTTGTGTGGANGGTTGGTTTTGTTGTGTTGGTGGGGTGGTTGGTTCTTCATCGGTTGAGGAACTCAACACGATGGGGTCTGGAGTTGTAGCTGAGGGAACTTGGATATTATGTTCTTCATCAGAGGGCGAAGCCTCTGGTTCCCTCGCTTGGGTTTCTTGGGTGGATGGTTGTTGTGGTGATGGTTGCTGTGGTGCAGCAGACGTAGATGTGTATGCAGCCGCCACCTCTGTCTCCCCCTCACGAGGTCCAAGACCTTGGTCATCGGGGTCTTGGTCATCGTGGCGTTGTCGTTTGCTTGGACGGCTGCTTGAACATGAGGCRTGGAACCTCTTCTTCTTCTTTTCCTTCCTAAGGGAAGTAAGATACTTCCTCAGGCTCGTTTATCGACGACTCTCCTCCATTGTCTTGAGGAGAGAGGTGATGCGTCTTTGTTTATCGGCCAAGGTTTGTGTAAGAGTTCTGGTTGGATGGATGGCCCGATGAACAAACTTTGCGCTGATCTCGTTGAACGAGGAGACCAGTGCCCTTGATAGAGCCTGCATGTCCTCCTTGGTGGCGAAGT
>NW_020204523.1:0-1802 GCF_001531365.2 Cynara cardunculus var. scolymus
CATATCGTTATATTTCTTGAATAATCTTTTCACTTGATTCTTTAGTTGACAGGTTAATCATGCAGAAGCTTGCTTGGTTAAGGGGGAGTTGTTGTTTTTCAAAAGATAACACATTTAGAAGAATAAATTGTTTTAGCTCACAGAAGACTTTTCACAGAACCCCTGTGACTGCTTACAAAGGCTCTTTGAACGGATCTTCTGTGACACTTCTTCTTTAGGATTTTAAAATAGTTTTTTTTTATTCGAGGGGGAGCCATGGAAGCTGGCTCAGAGGGGGAGTTTTCCTAAAACTTAAAACCACAGTAGGTGCTAAAAATGTTTTGAAGTATTTTGTTCTCAGAAGTCATCTCATCAGAACCTCTGGCGCTTCTAACAGAGGCTCTGTGAGTTGTGTTGAGCAATATACTCATCTCTCTGTGGATTTTGATAAAACCATTTAGGTATAAAGGTGTAACACTTGACAGAAGGCCCAGCACATATCACAGAGGCTCTAAAACCCTTACGCCTCTGACAGAACTCTCTTAATAGTTCTCGTCTATTGATATGGTGCACGTGGTTCTGTGGATAAGGGTAACAATTCACACGCGCGTGTCAGAAAAAGGGAGCGCACGTCATCAATCGCGCGTCTTCCCCATACGATGTGTCAGATTAATTTGAACCGTTTATCCTAAAATCACTCATTACTTGACCTTTCGTATTGTAGACGGTTCATTTTATTTTTAAATCCCTTACCTATATGTACCCCCCTTTCCCCCCTTTTTCACTCTTTACGCTCTCAAAATCTTCAAACAACCTAAAAAACCTGCAACTAACTCTCTCTCTCTCAACAAAACCTGCAACTCTCTCTCTCTCTCAACGAAGCTTGCAAATATGTCTTCTTCAAGTGCTTCCGCCCAATCTGTGAACGCCTCAAGTGACAACGAGGTCAMTCAGRCACAAGCCCTAACCTCACACGCGATTTCATTCATCCAGAATAAGTACGAAAAGGTCGTGTTGGTGAAGAAGCCCAACAACTATTTTTTCGTCCCATCTCTCTCAGGTTTTCCTGAATCTACCTATACTGTTATTTCAATTCTTATGAATCATCCTATTTTTTATGCCTTAACTGCCACTCGCCCAACTCCAGAAACCTATATTACTCAATTTTTGTTGAGTGTCTATACAACTACCCATGATAACACTGGGCTAACCATTGTTGGTTACGCCTCACACCCTGTGAATAAATCTCTTGTCCCAATGGAATTAAATGTGGATACTCTTCGAACTGCCCTTCGCTTGCCTTCTCTTCAAACTCTTAACCTAAATGCTATTGCCCCTACACCCACTGACAATGAATTACTCCAATTTTTGGACTTTCTTTCTTACGCAACCCCCATTTCAAAACGGACTCAGTTCAGGCGCAAATGCCTACCTCCTGTGTGGAACACCGTCTTCTCCATTCTAAATTGCTGCCTCATAGGAAAGGTAGGTAGCCATGATCAAACTTCACACGCCATGCTGTCAATCTTATATGGTGTTTATTTTAATCTTCCTTTGGACTATGCTCAACTCATTTTTGAGGATATGATTGGGCTCATAAAGAAGAAATGTGCCACTCAAAAAGGGGAAAAAATTGAAGGTACAGGCCCAGAAGAAGGCCAAAGAAGATATTAACCAACCAAACCTGATATTCCAACGTTTTCTTGGTCTTGCTTTTGGAGACCTTCTTGCACAAAGATTGCCCTCTACAGCGCCTAACGCCAAATTATACCCATTCAAGGACTTCAAGCCTACGGAACACGAGAATGGCTACAGAAGCCCTC
>NW_020204523.1:2737-5339 GCF_001531365.2 Cynara cardunculus var. scolymus
ACAAGTGAGAATCACTATGACAGAAGGTCTAGAACACCCAATGTCTACACAAGATCCCTCTGCCATGATAGGCTCTGAACCTACAGGGCACGATATCTTCAGAACACCATTAGGCTCTCCTCAAGGAAATAGCCAAGGATATGGTGGAAGTCCCCGAGCTGACTTCGCACAACCAGTCGCTGAGGGCACCTCTGGCTCCGAAGCTAACAGATCACCATGTGTTGGTGATCTGGGTACCCAGAATACCTATGTGACAAAGGAGGAGTTACAAACCTTTGCCACAGCGGTGTTCACCAAGATGGACGAGTTGAAAAGCTTGTTCATCTCTCGATCTATGACAGAAGATCTTTCTCCTCTTACAGAGGCTCTGAAAGAGTTGTCCTCCACAACAACAGATTTGAAGTCAACAATCACAACTCTTCAGAGCTCTGTTCTTCGCAAAGACGATCTCGCAGAAGCCTTCCAGGCTATGACTCTCAACCCTTCCTCCATTCAATCCTTGAAGACCGAGCTGACAGAACTTGCTACATAATTTGCCTCTGATCTCATCTCTTCGGGTTACACAGACTATTCCAACTTCAAAAATGAGATCAAGCAAATGTTTGCCTCTGCGGTCACATATGGCGTCGACTCCAGCTCCTCAAGGGCCAATATCAACCATTTAGCAACGCGCAGAGAGCTAGATGCGATGATGGAAATCTTGGGAGGTATTGTAACAAAGTATACAGATCAATTAGTCAAAGAAGCACGAGCTACAAATGTCTCTATCCAAGATTGCACTAAGAAGCTTCTCTCAGAGGGTGAGTCTCTGCGTGACAACCTCTACCTCTGTTTGCATAAGATGAGGTGGGCTACTGGAATCGATATTGGAAATGCTACTTCCAATGCTCAACATGCCATAGAATTGATGGAGAAGGCTGMACTAAGGATTCTGCGAAGGTTGAAGAAGACTCCCCAAGTTACATGCAAGGCAGAAGCCACCAAAGACCATGATGATCATGAAGGTGATGACCATGATCATCATGAGGGGGAGAAGAAGACTCCAGAGCCAAAGATGCCTGCTCCTGCCAAAGGTGTCACAATAGTGGAATCTACAACAGCCAGAAAGGATAAAGCGCCAGAGCCTCAAGGCAAAGGGAAAGACAAAGTTGTAGAGCAACCACAGAAATGCAAAGTGTTTTAAAGAAGTCTAAGGCAGAGGCTCAAACTAGAAAGGGCAGAGCTCCAATGTTCATGCCCCCCAGATCAGGGGAGGGCACGTCATCAAAGCTCCCATCAGTCCAAGAAACGTCCACGGGTACGTTCGACACTTTGCAAGGATCTGTCAAACCTATTCTTGCAGAGGGGTCAACCCAGAGGCCCATACTAGAAGAGGATGAACCCAAGATGGCAGAGGACCCCACAGTAGGAAGTGTTGATGAAATCTTTGAATCGATGAGCAAGATTCCATTCCCTAAACCCCCTACAGAGCATCTTTCTACCCCAGAAGAAATTCTTGTGTGGAAGTACTCTGTCAAAGACACTGAACCTCTTTATGATCCTGTGATTACCGGAATTCCTTCTGCCTTCGCCAAATTCAAGTTCTCCAGACTTACAAGGCCGCGTGAGCAAGTCTTCACAGAGACTCCTATTGCTTCACTTGTGACTATCTCTCCAAGGAYTCTKCTGAAGAAGTCTATCCTTTTTGCTCAATTTGTTGTGAAAAGGAAGGATGGAAATCTTTACAAGTTCACAGACGTTGACTTTCATAATCTTTGTGTGTATGATGTCATTTACATGCATAAAATACTTAACATCTACATGGAAAASARGTMTACCTATACCATCTCGCTCATAAGGCTGATAGAAGTTATGCGCGCACAAGTCAAGTACTACAGCCAGAAGGACTTCGAGCTTGCAATGAGGTTAGTCCAACAAGATCTAAAGATCTCTCCACCTAACAGCAGGCCAAGTTGGATTCATAGGCATTCACCAAACACCATCATTCACAACCTCATTTATGGATTTGTGTTTTTGGACAAAGACGAAATCCTACGCGTCTATGATCCAACAGAGACACACAAGTTTTCGACAGAGACACTTGAATGGATCTTCAGAAAGGCAGCGACAGAACTGCACAAAGGGCATCTAAGGTTGAATGAAGTTTCAAAAGTCTTGGAGTCAATCAAAATTCAAATCAACTTCAGAGAATGGATGTTCGAAGTCTACAAAACCATCAAGTCAGATTTGACCTATCCAGTAGATGACTTCCCAGAATCTGAAGTTGGTTAAACCTCTGTAAAAGTATATGGCCTGTATCAAACTCTATCTTTTACGTTTTGTAATTTCTTTTCAGTCAATTATTTCGAGGATGATGTTTAATCTCCTCTTGTAATGCCTTTCAATTAAGTCATGTTCTTGCACTTAATAGCTTTGTTTACTTTTTCATACTTAGGGGGAGATTGTTAGCTCTCATTCCTTTATGTAAAAGTATAGAAAAAGTAAAACAGCAAGTGWTGACAGAAGCTGATCTGTTACAGAAGACCTCAGAGGACAATCAACAGAAGAAGCTCCTTTGTACAAGGTTAAAGTGACAGAACCTCTGTCTTCATCCACAGAGGTT
>NW_020204523.1:5769-11220 GCF_001531365.2 Cynara cardunculus var. scolymus
ATTCTCTTTGTGTTCATTATTTGTTCTTCATTGTGTTCTTACTGTTTCTACCTGTTTGATTGATATTGTTTCCGCTGCTCTACTACTGTCAAACCGATCATTCAAGTAAGTTGTAGTACCAAGAATTGAGTTATTCGATCCAATAGCTTCTTTTAATAGGAGGGCTGGAAGTTCTCCCTTTTGGAGTCTTTTCACTCAAATGGCTTTTTGATGAACTTCCTCTGGAACTGTTTTGTGATCAGGGCCAGAGACTTGGTAAAGGTTTTGAGATCATCATCGGATTTAGATGTCTCTTCTTCCTTTTTTGATTGTACTACTAGTGCCTTTTTACCTTTTCTCCTGTGGTCTCTTTGGTGGAGGTCCTCGAAACATCCATTACTTCAGTAGCAAGAGCAAGGGGTCCATCGATGGATACTTTCATCTTCATGATATCATTCTCTTGTGCAGCAAGTGTTCCATAGACGTCATGAAGTTACCAGTCGTCTAAGTCCTGATTTGCTTGGAGAGACATCGACAGCTGTGTCCACTCATCGCCGACACTTTTAAGGAATAACACATTATTTGCTTCCTTCGTCCTGGAGATGTCGTTTCGACGACATTGATTGATCAATGTTTTGAAATGATCGTACGTCTTCTGAATCGGTCAGAAAGAGCCTTGAAGTTGGTGTATTCGTTGAGACATTGAGCTCTATGATTTTTCTTTGTTTTTGCTCCTCCATCCAATTGACTTGCTAGCTCATCCCATAGTTCCTTTGATGTGGAGCATGCATCGAGGGATTGGAAGATTTAATTAGGAATGGCCAAGATAAATGATCTTTTGGCCTTCTTGTCAGTCTCCACACGCTCCATATCATCTTCATCCCAATTCTTCTCATCTTTGGGAATGTAGTAAACTGATATTTCTACCGTGGTTCTCGTTCCTGGGACTCTTGGAACAAGAGTCTATGGTATGTAGGGACCCTCCATGACAGATCGCAGAAGATTTATGTCCATCCCTTCCAGAAAGTTTACCATCCTTATCCTTCATTATGGATACTCTTCTCTTTGAAGAGTTGGGGGTGTGGTGAGGTAACAAACACTATAAGCAGAATTCCAGTTGGCCATTGAAGATTTGGAAAAGAAAAATTATGCCTTTTTAGAGAAGATTTTTATGAACTCTGGAATTAATGGAAAAAGTGAATTGAGAGATTTCTTATGATCATTTTGATTGAAGAACAATCAATTGGCTCTGATACCAATTGTTAAACCCATATCTGACAGTAGAGTAATGTAAAGGAATTTAAAAAGAGATTTGTAGAAGATGAAGAGAAATCGGCCGCCGCATTCTTTATTGAATGGAAAATACAATTTCTCAAAAACCCTAATCGACTCTCATGTGATGTGTTTGCATCTGTGTGTTACAAAGTGTCGATCATTTATCTCTCTTTTATTCTATGCCTGAATCACCTCTTATATGGATGATATTTACATGATAATTGAATCCTATAAATATGGTAACTAAATCCTATAAACAAGGAAATAATCATTAACGAAATTGGATCAGCATCATCCTTCAGGATTCTGAAGATAGTAGTCCAGAGGATAGACCAACCAAAGGATAGACCAACAACAGGATAGACCAACCAGACTTAGTCGTTTTAAGCACAACAGCATCTTCAGATCTTCCATCCTTAGCCCCGATTGCTTAATAAAACTTTTTAGAATAATTAGGATCAATTTGATCCTAACACGTGTTCTTTCACCTATGCACGTAAGGATTAGATAGTATCTCCGCATGGAGATAGAACACATCTATTTATACCCATTGCATCAAATGCACATTTAATGCAATGCAGTAGGGATTGAACTCGCGTCAAGCCTTTATAGAAAGACTTGTCCTTTGCTACAGTGAATAGTACAAAAGCCTATTTATGAGTAGACATCCTTTCATGGAGTTGGAGGGTAGTAGAGTCAACTAATCGGCTCCATACTGTACTATACTCTAGAAAGGGTATGGGTTTGTCCTTTGTGTGTGGAAGGACAAGACCAAAACAATCTTGCACAACAAGCTTCTTTTGATCACTAAATGCTGGAATAACCCTGAAGGTCTCTTCAGCATTTGCTGAGGCTTGGGCAATCTTCAAACATATGTTGACCAGGTTGTAATCATGGAATGCCGCTTCAGATCACGAATGCGTCAGTCTCTAATCTTCAGTTTCAGTCTTCGACTTTTGCTGAATGTTCTTTGGTGTGAGTTTTGTCTTCTTAAAGTATCGTTGTCGCTGATTAATTTACAATACATGTTCTCAGCGATCACTGAACAGACTAAGTGATGATCACTAGAACTGAAAGACAGAAACAATAATACTTCGTATAAGATAAAATAGATTATCATCAAACCACGGAGAGGATCAACAATCTCCCCCTATTTGATGATAACAAAATGACATAAAGAAAGTTGGCTTATCAATTTGCAGTAAGGAAAAGTTACATGTAAAGTGTCACACCCCGCTAAAGCGGAAACACGGGATGATAACAGACAAGCGAGTCTTGGCAACAGTTACAGATAAACACTTTGTCAACAATTCAAAATACACAATTCATCGAATTGATAAAGTTTCAAGGTTACAAAATTATTTTCAAATACAACAAAAACTATCTTAATCGATCTTGATCCAAGTAATGCTCCCAGGAGTCCACACAACTTACTTAGCACCTGAAAAGCATGGCATAAAACAGGGTCAACTACAAAGAGTTGGTGAATTCACGGGTTTTCACATGCATAAAATATTTCAATGCATAAACCAAGTAATAGGAAACTCATGCGAATTCTTTGCACTTAATAAATGTAAATCCCTCGCGATGTAACACTTGAGATGCTACTGATCCTTACCTGACCAATGTGCCCCATTAATTTTCGAACAACCAGAAGTAGCCCGTTCACTACTTAGGTTTCCACGGTTCGATAAAAGCACTAATTCAGCGGTGGTCCAAATTCCACATGATTAGGCTAGAAAACATAGGTAATTGTGCACCCCTTTCTGGGTCGGACTGTCAACACAATAGCGGCTATCCACAATACCAGGGCCCGGAAATGTACCCGAGTTAACAAGTAGCGTGTACGGACGGGAACTTTTATTTGGAAACATATATTCTCAAGCACATCAATTTAGCATTTATATTATAGTGCAAAACAGTAACAAATACAACTTAGAAACCCGACTATGCAGTTCCATAGTCTGGAGGTTTCAAATAAATAAACATGCAAAGCTTGCTCGTCATGCTTTTCCCCCATAAAATAACAAAAACAGTAAAAGTGGGGCCGTGAACTCACTGGTTTGGCGAATGTCAAATGTTTCCTTAAGAGACCTGCTTAACACTTGCTTGGACTCCCTGATAGAGCAATCAATACTTAATGCACAATCGCCAGATACTAATCCCAATACAGCTGATACATCAAATATTTTGTTTAAAGGGAAAATTCCAACATCTAAATAATGGCATCATTAAATGCCATTTCAAAACAAATGATGGCAGCCGCCAACTGTTGGTATCAAGAGATTTTGAGTGGGTTTAACACCCGTCCCAAGAACAATTTACAGCCTTGAGTTACCCACCTCCCCAAATCGGTTGCATGCCCAAGAATGGCAGCAAAATGAGGTGGTTTCGACTCAACAATGTCAAAAATAGAGACTGTTATCACCAAAATCCTTATCTCTAAATAATTTCAGAACAGAAAATAGAACAAATGAGGAATTTGAGTTARCAAGCTACAAGATGAGAGAAAAGATTTAGAGACGTATGCAGACCCAAATCACTCGAATGTGATATCGGCCTTATATGCGAGAACTCTCTTCTTCTCTTTGGGATTAAAAGATTTCTTAGGTCACAAATTACCATCTGATGAAGACACATGTAAGTCTTCGATGGATAATCTCACTATCTTTAATTCCCGAAACTTGTATTGAGCAGGAAGAGAAGTTAGGAATTTACGCACTAAAAGAGGAATAGATGGTTTTTAGAACTTACCTTTTTTAAGACGAGGCAGATATGAGCGACCCGAACATGGCAGAATTCCTAAACATGCAGGGAGAAGAGTTCGGCTTGAAGGTGATGAACTTTAGAGAGGGAGAATCGAGAAAAAGGCTGGAGCTTTTTGAATAAAGGAGAGTTTTCAAAAGAGAAGGGGGTATTTATATGGGACTTCTAGAGGAGTAGTAGGCTGGCCTCTAAAGGCCCAATCCCAAGGGCCTTTTACTTCTCTAAGCTGACCCCCAAAAATATAAAATAACCAAAACGTCCAAGTCTGGAAAAAGACCAACTGTCGTGCCAAATCGATCGATCATGGGAAATCAGCGTCTCAGTAAAAAGGAAACAGAGCTTCTGTGCAGAGACGCCAGAGTCTCTGTGAAGAGACAACAGAGCCTCTGTATCTAACATCAGAGCCTCTGTAGCTGTCACAAGAGCCTATGTGGCTATTACCAGAGCCTCTGGTTGTTCAAACCTCTGGTTGATCAGGCGACCTCTTCAAAATCATACTCTGGATAAGGTTAATCCTAAAAGACTTAGTTTTTCAAATGAAGGTTCCGAAATATGGTTCTAACCTGAAAATCCAAAAGTGCAGAGTTGTTACAGCCTCCCCAACTCAGAGAAATTTCGCCCCGAAATTTAATTGTCTGCGCTTCTATTCATGGTTGGCTTGAGAAAAAGGTGGGGATACTTGTCCTTCATGAAGTCTTCCCTTTCCCACATATACTCCGGCCCATTCTTGGAATCCCAATGAAGCTTCACGATGGGTATCCTTTTACGTCTCAACTGCTTAACTTTTCTATCCAAAATCTCCAAAGGTTTTTCAGCAAAATGCAGTCGATCAAAAACTTGCAAGTCTTCCAGGGGTAAAACCTGGGTTCCATCAGATAGGCATCTCTTCAGATTTGATACGTGGAATGTGTCGTGGATAGCGCTTAATTCTGGGGGTAGATTTAGCTTATAGGCCACTGGTCCAAATCTTTCTATTATTTYGAAAGGGCCAATATAGCGAGGGCCCAACTTGCCTTTCTTTCCAAAACGCATAACTCCCTTTCAAGGCGAGACCTTTAGAAAAACTTAGTCACCTTTCTGGAATTCTAAAGGCTTCCTCCGGTTGTCAGCATAGCTTTTCTGTTGATCCCTAGCAGCCTTGAGTCGATCTTTGATTACCACGATTTTATCGGTGGTTTCTTGGATAATATCGGGTCCGGTTAATTGTTTATCACTAATTTCTGACCAACACAATGGGGATCTGCACCTGCGCCCATACAAGGCTTCATAAGGTGCACATTGGATGCTGGTATGGTAGCTGTTGTTGTAGGCAAATTCCAGTAAAGGAAGATGCGTGTCCCAACTTCCACCAAATTCTTTAACACAGGCCCGTAACATGTCTTCCAGGGTCTGTATGGTCCTCTCAGTTTGGGGATGATAAGAAGTGCTCAA